>NC_134274.1:6037358-6062358 GCF_031893055.1 Leptodactylus fuscus | reverse complement strand
GATATAGTCCAGTATACAGAGTGATATAGTCCAGTATACAGTGTGATATAGTCCAGTATACAGTGTGATATAGTCCAGTATACAGTGAGATATAATCCAGTATACAGTGAGATATAATCCAGTATACAGAGTGATATAGTCCAGTATACAGTGTGATATAATCCAGTATACAGTGATATAGTCCAGTATACAGTGATATAGTCCAGTATACAGAGTGATATAGTCCAGTATACAGAGTGATATAGTCCAGTATACAGAGTGATATAGTCCAGTATACAGTGTGATATAGTCCAGTGTAGTGTGATATAGTCCAGTATACAGTATAATATAGTCCAGTATACAGAGTGATATAGTCCAGTATACAGAGTGATATAGTCCAGTATACAGAGTGATATAGTCCAGTATACAGAGTGATATAGTCCAGTATACAGTATAATATAGTCCAGTATACAGAGTGATATAGTCCAGTATACAGTATAATATAGTCCAGTATACAGAGTGATATAGTCCAGTATACAGTGAGATATAATCCAGTATACAGAGTGATATAGTCCAGTATACAGTGTGATATAGTCCAGTATACAGTGTGATATAGTCCAGTATACAGAGTGATATAGTCCAGTATACAGTGAGATATAATCCAGTATACAGAGTGATATAGTCCAGTATACAGTGTGATATAGTCCAGTATACAGTGTGATATAGTCCAGTATACAGTGAGATATAATCCAGTATACAGTGAGATATAATCCAGTATACAGAGTGATATAGTCCAGTATACAGTATAATATAGTCCAGTATACAGAGTGATATAGTCCAGTATACAGAGTGATATAGTCCAGTATACAGAGTGATATAGTCCAGTATACAGAGTGATATAGTCCAGTATACAGTATAATATAGTCCAGTATACAGTATAATATAGTCCAGTATACAGAGTGATATAGTCCAGTATACAGAGTGATATAGTCCAGTATACAGTATGATATAGTCCAGTATACAGAGTGATATAGTCCAGTATACAGAGTGATATAGTCCAGTATACAGAGTGATATAGTCCAGTATACAGTGTGATATAGTCCAGTGTAGTGTGATATAGTCCAGTATACAGAGTGATATAGTCCAGTATACAGTGTGATATAGTCCAGTGTAGTGTGATATAGTCCAGTATACAGTGTGATATAGTCCAGTATACAGTATAATATAGTCCAGTATACAGAGTGATATAGTCCAGTATACAGTGTGATATAGTCCAGTATACAGTATAATATAGTCCAGTATACAGAGTGATATAGTCCAGTATACAGAGTGATATAGTCCAGTATACAGAGTGATATAGTCCAGTATACAGTATGATATAGTCCAGTATACAGTGTGATATAGTCCAGTATACAGAGTGATATAGTCCAGTATACAGAGTGATATAGTCCAGTATACAGAGTGATATAGTCCAGTATACAGTGAGATATAATCCAGTATACAGTGAGATATAATCCAGTATACAGAGTGATATAGTCCAGTATACAGTGTGATATAGTCCAGTATACAGAGTGATATAGTCCAGTATACAGTGTGATATAGTCCAGTATACAGAGTGATATAGTCCAGTATACAGTGTGATATAGTCCAGTATACAGTGAGATATAGTCCAGTATACAGAGTGATCTAGTCCAGTATACAGAGTGATATAGTCCAGTATACAGTGAGATATAATCCAGTATACAGAGTGATATAGTCCAGTATACAGTGTGATATAGTCCAGTATACAGTGTGATATAGTCCAGTATACAGTGATATAGTCCAGTATACAGTGTGATATAGTCCAGTATACAGAGTGATATAGTCCAGTATACAGAGTGATATAGTCCAGTATACAGTGTGATATAGTCCAGTATACAGTATAATATAGTCCAGTATACAGAGTGATATAGTCCAGTATACAGTGTGATATAGTCCAGTATACAGTGATATAGTCCAGTATACAGAGTGATATAGTCCAGTATACAGAGTGATATAATCCAGTATACAGAGTGATATAGTCCAGTATACAGTGTGATATAGTCCAGTATACAGAGTGATATAGTCCAGTATACAGAGTGATATAGTCCAGTATACAGAGTGATATAGTCCAGTATACAGTGTGATATAGTCCAGTATACAGAGTGATATAGTCCAGTATACAGAGTGATATAGTCCAGTATACAGAGTGATATAGTCCAGTATACAGAGTGATATAATCCAGTATACAGTGTTATATAGTCCAGTATACAGAGTGATATAGTCCAGTATACAGAGTGATATAGTCCACTATACAGAGTGATATAGTCCAGTATACAGAGTGATATAGTCCACTATACAGAGTGATATAGTCCAGTATACAGTGTGATATAGTCCAGTATACAGAGTGATATAGTCCAGTATACAGAGTGATATAGTCCAGTATACAGAGTGATATAGTCCAGTACACAGAGTGATATAGACCAGTATACAGTGTGATATAGTCCAGTATACAGAGTGATATAGTCCACTATACAGAGTGATATAGTCCAGTATACAGAGTGATATAGTCCAGTATACAGAGTGATATAGTCCAGTATACAGTGAGATATAATCCAGTATACAGAGTGATATAGTCCAGTATACAGTGTGATATAGTCCAGTATACAGAGTGATATAGTCCAGTATACAGTGTGATATAGCCCAGTATACAGAGTGATATAGTCCAGTATACAGAGTGATATAGTCCAGTATACAGTGTGATATAGTCCACTATACAGAGTGATATAGTCCAGTATACAGAGTGATATAGTCCAGTATACAGAGTGATATAGTCCAGTATACAGAGTGATATAGTCCAGTATACAGAGTGATATAGTCCAGTATACAGTGTGATATAGCCCAGTATACAGAGTGATATAGTCCAGAATACAGAGTGATATAGTCCAGTATACAGAGTGATATAGTCCAGTATACAGTGTGATATAGTCCAGTATACAGTATGATATAGTCCAGTATACAGAGTGATATAGTCCAGTATACAGAGTGATATAGTCCAGTATACAGTATAATATAGTCCAGTATACAGAGTGATATAGTCCAGTATACAGTATAATATAGTCCAGTATACAGAGTGATATAGTCCAGTATACAGTGTGATATAGTCCAGTATACAGTATAATATAGTCCAGTATACAGTGTGATATAGTCCAGTATACAGAGTGATATAGTCCACTATACAGAGTGATATAGTCCAGTATACAGTGTGATATAGTCCAGTATACAGAGTGATATAGTCCAGTATACAGTGTGATATAGTCCAGTATACAGAGTGATATAGTCCAGTATACAGTGTGATATAGTCCAGTATACAGAGTGATATAGTCCAGTATACAGAGTGATATAGTCCAGTATACAGAGTGATATAGTCCAGTATACAGAGTGATATAATCCAGTATACAGAGTGATATAGTCCAGTATACAGAGTGATATAGTCCAGTATACAGTGCCTAGTATATGGGGGGCTGTATACATGTCTGTGTCCTTATAATAGCGGTCAGATTTCTCACGTATTCGCCATCCCTGTGTTTTTAGGACATTACACCCCGCGCGGCCTCTCTAGTGCCCTGAATGTTTTATGAAGATGGGAAAATGAAGCCTGAGATTGCAGCAGACGGCGCCATCTATATTTCCGATGTACAACGTCTGTACCAGGAGCGGCATCACTGATGGGAAGGATATTTACAGCCCATAGCAACTAAATAAAGTCAGACATCCGTGCGGTGTAACCTGCTGCTCTTAAAGGGACCTGTCACATCTGCAGGAGGAATGTTCTAGAGCAGATGGATCCAGAGATTTAGGGGAAAGACTCTGCAGAACTTGTGTTTGATTCATTGACATCCCTGCTTTGTATAAGTTTAGGAGTCCGGGGGGAGGGTCCTACTCAGTGATTGGCAGCTCTATCTGTATGCACATGGAGCAGAGGCTGTGCACTGCTGATAGGACCGCCCACTGGACTCCTAAGTACAAACACACCACACTCATAACAGTGTCAACCAGTGACAACTGCAGCACCCCCACAACAGTGCCACCCAACAGTGCTAAATGTTATAATGGTGACCCCACAAGCTGACACCCGCTTTTCCAGAAGCAGATCCAGAAATCCCTGGAGAAGGGGTTAAGTTGCCCTTTCGCCCTCCAGTGTAATGTGCAGGTTGTGTATGTTATTATGGGTGAGGACTGGGAGGACAGCTCGGGATCACAGGGGCAGGGGCGGCTCTTGCTGTGTTCGCAGCGTGTCCCGGCGTGCTCTGCCGTACACATGTACTTGTCATTCTGCGCTCCGTCCTCTGTGCCAGCATGTAAGTTACATAGATGCAGAATCACTGGAGGGCTGTCATGTGAGCCAAGGATGACAGGATCAATGGAGGAAAGTAAATGGATCAGCCTAATTCATTATTTATTTCCAGGCGCTTATCTGGAAGCAACATATGCCACGGCGCTGTACACAGATTGGGGCCGCACTCATCCCTTATTTATGAGGACGCTGATATTTATAATAGTAGGAAAAGCGCCAGGCAATGCCCGGCATCCAGGAAGGCAATGGTCTCAAGTCTCAGGGGTCCAGGGCTCTATTGGCTTGTCCCTGATCTAGAATGGTTTAGGGTCATGCTCCTGGTGTGCAGTGATTTACTGTCTTGTCCCTGGTGTCCAATGGTCCAGTGTCTTGTCCCTGGTGTCCCATGGTCTAGTGCAGCAGTTCTTAACCAGGGTTTGATCGAACCCTAGGCCATATGCACTGTTCATTTTGTGTACCAGTAAAAAAAAAACATCTACTGTATACCTATGTCTTGAATTTGGAAATAAATCTTATTTATCACTAAAGAAGGGTTCGATGAATGTGCATATGAAGCTGTTGGGTTCGGTACCTCACACAAGGTTAAGAACCACTGCTCTAGTGTCTTGTCCCTGGTGTCCAATGGTCTAGTGTCTTGTCCCTGGTGTCCAGTGTCTTGTCTATGGTGTCCAATGGTCCAGTGTCTTGTCCCTGGTGTCCAATGGTCTAGTGTCTTGTCCCTGGTGTCCAGTGTCTTGTCTATGGTGTCCAATGGTCCAGTGTCTTGTCCCTGGTGTCCAATGGTCCAGTATCTTGTCCCTGGTGTCCAATGCTCTAGTGTCTTGTCCCTGGTGTCAATGGTCTAGTGTCTTGTCCCTGGTGTCCAATGGTCTAGTGTCTTGTCCCTGGTGTCCAATGGTCCAGTGTCTTGACTATGGTGTCCAATGGTCCAGTGTCTTGTCCCTGGTGCCCAATGGTCTAGTGTCTTGTCCCTGGTGTCCAATGCTCTAGTGTCTTGTCCCTGGTGTCAATGGTCTAGTGTCTTGTCCCTGGTGTCCAATGGTCCAGTGTCTTGTCCCTGGTGTCCAATGGTCCAGTATCTTGTCCCTGGTGTCCAATGCTCTAGTGTCTTGTCCCTGGTGTCAATGGTCTAGTGTCTTGTCCCTGGTGTCCAATGGTCCAGTGTCTTGTCCCTGGTGCCCAATGGTCTAGTGTCTTGTCCCTGCCATCCAATGGTCTAGTGTCTTGTCCCTGGTGTCTAATGGTCTAGTGTCTTGTACCTGGTGTCCAATGGTCTAGTATCTTGTCCCTGGTGTATAATGGTCTAGTGTCTTGTCCTTGGTATCCAGTGCCTTGTCCCTTGTGTTTGGTCAGTACATGTTTTGCCCATGGTGTCAAATGGTCTAGGTATCTTGTCCCTGGTGTCCAAAGGTCTAGTGTGTTGTTGTCGCTAGTATCTAGTCATTACCTGTCTTGTCCCTGGTGTCCAGTCATTACTTGTCTTGTCCCTGGTGTCCAGTCATTACTTGTCTTGTCCCTGGTGTCCAGTCATTACTTGTCTTGTCCCTGGTGTCCAGTCATTACTTGTCTTGTCCCTGGTGTCCAGTCATTACTTGTCTTGTCCCTGGTGTCCAGTCATTACTTGTCTTGTCCCTGGTGTCCAGTCATTACTTGTCTTGTCCCTGGTGTCCAGTCATTACGTGTCTTGTCCCTGGTGTCCAGTCATTACGTGTCTTGTCCCTGGTGTCCAGTCATTACTTGTCTTGTCCCTGGTGTCCAGTCATTACGTGTCTTGTCCCTGGTGTCCAGTCATTACTTGTCTTGTCTCTGGTGTCCAGTCATTACGTGTCTTGTCCCTGGTGTCCAGTCATTACGTGTCTTGTCCCTGGTGTCCAGTCATTACGTGTCTTGTCCCTGGTGTCCAGTCATTACTTGTCTGGTCATTATGTATCTTGTCCCTCATGTCCAATGGTCTTGTGCCTGTGTCTGGGCATTATGTGTCTCATCCCTGGAGAAATGTGAGAATATATAATATATCTCTCCTGATGAATACAATGTATTTCCTATATTATTTACTATTTTTAATAATAAAGCAGGCTACTTTCTAAGAGATACCGCAGTCGCTGAGATAGCTAAACTTGGCCCTCGCTATATACAGTTCGGGGCTTGGTCGGACCTTAGAGATGATTCTGCATTTCATGACATTGTTTATGTAAACCTAGAGACGGTGAGCGTGCCCAGAGGCCAAAACAATGGATGAGAGATGTCATGTAAAAGCTTCGAAGTATGTGATGCCTGAATGCCGCACCGTCCTCAAGTCACAGCATTCACTTCATCTATATTGTTTACAATATGTCAGACGCGATGTGCCCAGAGCGAGTGTCACACTCATCCCATGACTACACCGTGGTGTGGAAACAGCTTGCTGACATTACAAACACAACTATGAGCCCTTTGTTTACTGAAATCTCATATTTTACTTTATTTTTACAAAGTCGCGAGTTATAGTTATGTTTATGAAAACTGAGCGGGCGAAGAAGTTAGCTACTTCCTTCCTACTACACCCCTGTCCCTAAAGTTGTACCTTACGAAGTAGCTGGTCTGTCTGGCACATACCTAATGGACATATTGGTCCCCTGATGTCAGATTGTGTTTGACAACTTTACATTTTATGTGACCAGGTGACAATCCTAAAAGGGCTAATATGGCCAATAATGGTCACTGACAGATATTTTGTGTCCCAGGTATTGAGGGCAAGAAAATACTCGAGCAAAAATGGCCGATCATACAAATGGAAGTATCAAGAATCTTACCATCTGCTCTTCTACTTCTCCACCAAGCGGTTGTCATTCCCCGCACTGCGTCACTTTAAGTTTGCTATGCCTACTAGTCAGACTATGGATAGGTCTGGTTTGACCAGTCAGGCATTTGGGATGTAGAGTCAATCAGGGCTTTGGTTCAGCGACCAATCGGGGGCTGAGGTGGGGTATTTTATCCTGACACTGAGCCGATGCCTGTGATTTCCTCTTTTATCTAGGCTCTGTGTTCTCTAAGCTCATTTCCTCGCCCTGTTTTTTTTACTGCTGATTAGAGTTGAGCGATCGGGATCGGAAAAGATCGGATTCCAATCGAATAAATTTCATGATCGCGATCGGAATTCCAATCCCGATCTTTTCCAGCGGGATCGAGGTCGGAGGTTATTTCAAGATCGGCTCAACCCTGAAAGTAACTTTTACCATAGAGAAACCAAGAAAGAGGATCGGGATCGGGAAAGATAGGATTCCGATTGGTGATCGAGCAAATTTCACGATCGGCTGGAAAATGATCGAAAATCGGATTTTAAAATCGATCCTGAAATCTCAAGATTGGCTCAACCCTAAAAGTGACTTTTCCCATAGAGAAACATTGACTAAGGTTGAGGATCGGGATCGGAAAAGATCGGATTCCGATTGGTGATCGAGCAAATTTCACGATCGCGATCGGCTGGAAAACGATCAGATTTTAAAATGGATCCTGAAATCTCAAGATCGGCTCAAACCAACTGCTGATCTCCTGGTTAACTGATCTTGGCGTGTTTTTCTGGTTAACCTTTCTCTTTCTGATTTAGCCTCATCTGGCACCACCTGGACTTGACCTTCATTTCTGCTACACCTCTTTTTTTGGCTCTACTGGTTTTGGATCCTGGCTTGTGTATTCGATCTTCTATCTGCATTCCATAGATTTTCTGGTTTGGTCCTTAGTCTTCTAGTGCACCTGTTTTTTTAGCACAGCTGGGGGAGTTTATTAACCCATCTACAACAGTTTTCTGGGTATTATTATGGTGCATCTCTGGAAAATGGTTCTTCCTTGCACCAAATATGCACCACATCCCTCATTTTGGAAGTTGGTGATGAGGGGTTGGGCTAGTTCAGCTTCCAATCAGGGGCTGAGGTTATCCTGACACCGACTTCGCTCAAGTGCCTGTGATTGTGTCTTGGATGTAGGCTCTGTGTTCTCTGAACCCACTTCCAGTACCTGACCCTGCTTTACCACTGATCTCCTGGTTAACCCCTCACTTGCTGATCTAGCTTCACCTAACGCTGCCTGGACGGCACTGGTCTCGACTTCTGGTTCTCCTCTGTGGCTATTCCAGTACTCTACTGGTTTTTGGCTTGTGTATTATTCTATCTGCTTTCCATAGGCGTTCTACACTCACCGGCCACTTTATTAGGTACACCTGTCCAACTGCTCGTTAACACTTAATTTCTAATCAGCCAATCACATGGCGGCAACTCAGTGCATTTAGGCATGTAGACATGGTCAAGACAATCTCCTGCAGTTCAAACCGAGCATCAGTATGGGGAAGAAAGGTGATTTGAGTGCCTTTGAACGTGGCATGGTTGTTGGTGCCAGAAGGGCTGGTCTGAGTATTTCAGAAACTGCTGATCTACTGGGATTTTCACGCACAACCATCTCTAGGGTTTACAGAGAATGGTCCGAAAAAGAAAAAACATCCAGTGAGCGGCAGTTCTGTGGGCGGAAATGCGTTGTTGATGCCAGAGGTCAGAGGAGAATGGCCAGACTGGTTCGAGCTGATAGAAAGGCAACAGTGACTCAAATAGCCACCCGTTACAACCAAGGTAGCCAGAAGAGCATCTCTGAACGCCGCACAGTACGTCCAACTTTGAGGCAGATGGGCTACAGCAGCAGAAGACCACACCGGGTGCCACTCCTTTCAGCTAAGAACAGGAAACTGAGGCTACAATTTGCACAAACTCATCGAAATTGGACAATTGAAGATTGGAAAAACGTTGCCTGGTCTGATGAGTCTCGATTTCTGCTGCGACATTCGGATGGTAGGGTCAGAATTTGGCGTCAACAACATGAAAGCATGGATCCATCCTGCCTTGTATCGGTAACGGTTCAGGCTGGTGGTGGTGGTGTCATGGTGTGGGGAATATTTTCTTGGCACTCTTTGGGCCCCTTGGTACCAATTGAGCATCGTTGCAACGCCAAAGCCTACCTGAGTATTGTTGCTGACCATGTCCATCCCTTTATGACCACAATGTACCCAACATCTGATGGCTCCTTTCAGCAGGATAATGCAATGCCATGTCATAAAGCTGGAATCATCTCAGACTGGTTTCTTGAACATGACAATGAGTTCACTGTACTCCAATGGCCTCCACAGTCACCAGATCTCAATCCAATAGAGGAGCATCTTTGGGATGTGGTGGAACGGGAGATTCGCATCATGGATGTGCAGCCGACAAATCTGCGACTGCAACTGTGTGATGCCATCATGTCAATATGGACCAAAATCTCTGAGGAATGCTTCCAGCACCTTGTTGTATCTATGCCACGAAGAATTGAGGCAGTTCTGAAGGCAAAAGGGGGTCCAACCCGTTACTAGCATGGTGTACCTAATAAAGTGGCCGGTGAGTGTAGTTTGGTCCTTAGTCTCCAAATGCACTTGTCTTCTGATACAGTGGGAGAATTTATTACCCTATCTAAACCAGTTTACTGACATGGATGAGTATTAATGCGGCATGTATTTGGCACATGATCCTTTCTTGCTCCAAAAATTTACCACATTGCTCATTCATCGCCTTTCTCACTATGAAAGTGGGCAGAGCAGGACAGAGGGGCGGGCAGAGCAGGACAGAGGGGCGGACCGAGTCAGGGACAATTCATCCAACAAATTTATTATAACTCATCAGGAAACGAGTCAGTTCCCGACTGTCGTAGATTTTCATTCTCACCTATGGGAGTGCTCCAGGCTCTCCGGGGTCTCATAAATCAGACGCGGAGGAAATATCGGTATCAATAAATCCCCAATGTTCCAGGATGGCAACCTGGGCCCCGAGCAAGTCCATCCTGGTTTGCTGCAGGCTCTGATCAATACCTCAGAATAGCCTTAGATTCTGTGAACTGGAAAGGTGTTGGATTCTCAATGATTTCACTTGCAGTCTGTTGTTCTTATCCTTTACCTGCCGCGTATCAGGAAGTTGCTTAGATAGCAATACTATAAGCAGCAATTCCATAAATGGGAGACTATCGATCGAATACTACTCGCTCATCTCTAGAGACTATAAACAGTGTCTATACGTAGAGAATTGGGGACTTCGGTAAGCTTTGACTTTTGGTCGGGGGTATAAAACCTGCACAGACTATGTTATTAGAACCAACGCATAAGACGTATCTTTAAGGGAAGAGGCAATAATCGGTCTCCGTTTGTTTAGCTCGGAAGTGTCAAGAGGGGAAATTAGAAAGACATCTTCCAGGAACACAATGGGTGGACAAGATTGGGGTCAAGCCTCTATTCTGCTGTTATTGTCTACCTATAAGGCTGTTAAGTGGAAAATACACAATGAAGATCAAACGCTGCGTTACCTTGAAGTATTGTGACTGTGGTGTGAGCCAGATAATGCCTTCAATACATCTAGCCCTAACCATTAACCCTACAGACCTATAAAAATACCATAAATAGGTTAATGTATGGCCAAACAATACAGGTCCAGGTCACCTGCTGCAAGGTATACACAGCCTGTTTGTATAACTCCCCATCTGTGTACATGTGTGTATTTGCTTGTGATAGTGCGCATACAATGGTGTGCAAAGTAACTGGGTGCAATGTGAAATGTACACGAAGAGGAGAAGGCAAACAGGGCAGGATATTCTTCTATAAACCTCGGTACATTGCAATGTTTAGGTTGTGACTAATCTATAAGACTCCGTAGTGTGACCTGGGAGTCATCGTAGAATCGTGAAATTGGCATAATCTCTATAGAAGAGGGACACGGTCGTGCGATCACTTGGAAAGATTCAGTATTGTTGGTTTTGTCGCATGCAACTTTTTCCTAATGAGAGATCAGAATGAACCGATAGGAAAAAGTTATAGGTCATTTGTAATGTAACTTGTGGGTCAGACCCTGCGGATCCCGGGCCCTGGGGTTGCAATAAAAGGGTCGCCTGGCCTTAAAAGAGTAAACACTACTTAGATTTTTTGCAAATGAACAGTTCACAAGACTATAAGAAACTTTGTAATATAGTGAATCTTATCAGAGGAAAATGCTTGGATCCTGTTCTCAGCTCCTGTTTGCTAAACTGCTCCGTTTACTGACAAATAGAGGGGGGGGGGGGAGAGGGTAAGAGTTGTTGTGTATCCTGCGGATAGTTGTGTCTGAACACTGCTGTCATCTCATGTATAATGACAGATAAAACCAAACCTATGAACCCGTCCTTACCTACAAGGTCCTAAGCAGTTACCTTATCATTAGGGTTAGCCCTACGCCCCATCCTACTGGGTTATACACCTCACCTATGAATATGGTCATGATATAGGAGACAGAGTATCAGCCTTCCGCATATAGTCCTGGTATATGAGACGCTGTATCAGCAGCTGATAGTATTCCACACATGATAGTATTCCACACATTACACAACACCAGAGTTCATTGGGGACATTGGCACAGATAAGCCATATCTTTAAAACCACTGGTGTGGGATTTGCTTCAGTCACTGATACTCTATGGTTATTGCTATAGGATAGTATACGGCCAGGGTTTTCCGACCCAACTTTCTACATCTCATTCCGCATTGATGATATTTCTAGATTCATCACATTTCTATGACTTGGGGTGACATCTGTCATTATATGTGACGGCAATTTCCGTAGATATAAACCAATATTTTATTCTCCCTGTACATTTCCTCTTCAGGGTCGGTATACACAGTCTGCCCCTGATGTGTCGTCCACCATATTGGAATACTATCTGTTGTCCATACACTGTCTCGTATGACCTGCCTATATGGGGAAGGCGATTCACTGATGTTACTATTTAGCAATACTTCTTATTTCATTAGTGTTATTATTGCTTTCACAGCCTGACTCAGCACTGCAGTGATAGGTGATGGACATGATAAATTCTGAAAAGAAACAGCTGGATCTATTATTACCCTTAATTTGTATCTACAGTATTTTGTCTACACTGATACTTGGGGTACAGGATAATGACAGGCTGATACTCGGGGTACAGGATAATGACAGGCTGATACTCGGGGTACAGGATAATGACAGGCTGATACTCGGGGTACAGGATAATGACAGGCTGATACTCGGGGTACAGGATAATGACAGGCTGATACTCGGGGTACAGGATAATGACAGGCTGATACTTGGGGTACAGGATAATGACAGGCTGATACTCGGGGTACAGGATAATGACAGGCTGATACTTGGGGTACAGGATAATGACAGGCTGATACTTGGGGTACAGGATAATGACAGGCTGATACTCGGGGTACAGGATAATGACAGGCTGATACTCGGGGTACAGGATAATGACAGGCTGATACTTGGGGTACAGGATAATGACAGGCTGATACTTGGGGTACAGGATAATGACAGGCTGATACTTGGGGTACAGGATAATGACAGGCTGATACTCGGGGTACAGGATAATGACAGGCTGATACTTGGGGTACAGGATAATGACAGGCTGATACTCGGGGTACAGGATAATGACAGGCTGATACTTGGGGTACAGGATAATGACAGGCTGATACTTGGGGTACAGGATAATGACAGGCTGATACTCGGGGTACAGGATAATGACAGGCTGATACTCGGGGTACAGGATAATGACAGGCTGATACTCGGGGTACAGGATAATGACAGGCTGATACGCGGGGTACAGGATAATGACAGGCTGATACTCGGGGTACGGGATAATGACAGGCTGATACTCGGGGTACGGGATAATGACAGGCTGATACTCGGGGTACGGGATAATGACAGGCTGATACTCGGGGTACGGGATAATGACAGGCTGATACTCGGGGTACGGGATAATGACAGGCTGATACTCGGGGTACAGGATAATGACAGGCTGATACTCGGGGTACAGGATAATGACAGGCTGATACTCGGGGTACAGGATAATGACAGGCTGATACTTGGGGTACAGGATAATGACAGGCTGATACTCGGGGTACAGGATAATGACAGGCTGATACTTGGGGTACAGGATAATGACAGGCTGACACTTGGGGTACAGGATAATGACAGGCTGATACTCGGGGTACAGGATAATGACAGGCTGATACTCGGGGGGGGGGATAAAGGAAAGGATCCTGATGAGTGAAGATACAAACATTAGTAACGATACATTACAAAGTTTCTCTTCCCCACCTATAGACTTGCGGACACATCTACTCCATAGTATAGGATTTCTGTATGTTTGTAGTTCTATAAATACAAGATAAGACTTTACCAGCCATTTCCCTATGCAGTACCCGTTGCTTATAGGACTATTGCAATGATACATATCGGACGCTGTGCCTTGGAGCTCACAATTTAAATGGGTTCCTGCAATGAATGCAACTTATCCCATAATAAGATAAGGCCTACATTGCAGATTGAAAGATCTTCCACCACTGATTCTCCATTTGATCCTAAACACAGTTTCCAGACAGAGACCTGGTCTACAGGAAAGGTGCAGATAAAAGCTTTCGCCTCTCTCTGTGCAGGGTCAGTGTGTTATTGATGTGCTAATGCACTGTAAGTGACTTCCTTAGCAGATAAATGGTTAATGGTAGGGATCAGGCCTTAATGCACTGAAAGGCCCATTGTCATGTGTATGGTGGGGAGATGAGGTTGTTTACTGGGCAGGGTGCAGGGGGCGGCCGTCTTGTGTGTCTGTGACCTTGTTTTGTCAGCACAGTAGATAGCGGAGAAACAACAAGGCTCTTGGTAACGTCTGACAAGCAGCAGCTCTGGGGGTAGGAGCAAAAACACCAAATATGTCCCATAGTCCTGTACGCAAAGCTTAAAAATACATCCTCAAGGCCTAGAGAGCAGGACAGAGTCTGGTTTGGACACCCCAGTCTTATCTGTGCTCCATGAGTCCAGTCACCCAGTACTAGTGGTTACCATTTGTGTAGTCAGGGCTATGGAGTTACCTCTGGTTCACAGTAGCGTATGTATTCTGTCTGGGGAGAGTCCGCATGGAGACACCCCCCCCCCCCCCCAGATGGAATGCAGAGCACACAGACCCTGTAGACTATAATGTCCGTGGCAAGCACATGGACCCCACTATAGTCTATGGAGTCCGTGCGCTTTGACAACACAGGTCTTGCAATTGCGATTGTATTCCGTCTTGGGGGAGGGGGTCTCCATGCGGACTCTCCCCGGACGGACACTAATGTGAACCAACCCTTAGAGTTGGAGTTGTAGCGTCAAGAGTCTGGTGTAGTTTTGGGTGGAGTTGGAGTCATTGGAGAAAGGTTACAGTCATCTTCAAACTAATATGATTAATAATTGTGGATATTGTATAATTAGAGACATCATTTGTTACATTTTTACTAACATTCATTCTCTTTCTCGTGAATTCGAGGATTCTTACGGTTTCTTCTGACCATGGCTGTCCGCTATTTATGAAGGAGTCGTAGTCAGGCTGGAGTTGGTGTTTCGGCCGTGGGTATAGTCCTCACTTCAGCGGGCCCTAAAACACAATAATGGTCCATCAGAAGACAATAAAGTGTGAGGGGTATTATGGTGTATGTCCTAGGAACCCCAATCCAACACTGGCCATACATACACCCAGGCAGACTATCTATACGTCCTATCATGTCTGGTGGGCGCACCTTACACAATCCACCATGTGTGGTCTCACTTATTCAGCCATGTTCTGTACATCCCATTGGTCCATCCCTACTTCTTACCTACCTTAGTGGCAGCTGCCTGGCACTGGTTGCTACAAGTCATCTTAATATCCAGAGATCTCCCTAAATCCTTCCCTAGTCTGATAATGACGCCGTTCTCACATGTATAGCCTTACCTTGATCCAGATTAAATTTCATTTGTCATTTCTCAGCCCAACCTCCTAATTTCCTTCAATCCTTCCGTAATGCAGGATTATCCTCCTCTGTGTCAATTACTTGACAATTTTACCAGCAATACGGAAACTTCTTATTGAATTGAATAAGTGTTTGGGGGTGAGAAGGGGGTCTCCCTACTCTACAACGTCAGGTCTGCTGGACTTCCACATGTCCAATCCTCTCTTCTTATGACTGATAAGACAATGTCAGAGGTGTCTTATTCCCCTTTGGGAACCCATGCTGTGTGTGCAGGAGTATGGGAGAGTTGTCAAATGATTGTTTCCCTGACAATGATATAAAGAGTATAGTCATCTCTGAGTGACCCTGTCAGGACTCTTAAGACAGTGAGAGTCCGGATTACCCCGCCCACACAGGATGACTGACAGTGAGAGTCCTGATTACCCCGCCCACACAGGATGACTGACAGTGAGAGTCCTGATTACCCCACCCACACAGGATGACTGACAGTGAGAGTCCTGATTACCCCACCCACACAGGATAACTGACAGTGAGAGTCCGGATTACCCCGCCCACACAGGATGACTGACAGTGAGAGTCCTGATTACCTCGCCCACACAAGATGACTGACAGTGAGAGTCCTGATTACCCCGCCCACACAGGATGACTGACAGTGAGAGTCCGGATTACCCCGCCCACACAAGATGACTGACAGTGAGAGTCCTGATGACCCCACCCACACAGGATGACTGACAGTCCTGATTACCCCGCCCACACAGGATGACTGACAGTGAGAGTCCTGATTACTCCGCCCACACAGGATGACTGACAGTGAGAGTCCTGATTACCCCGCCCACTCAGGATGACTGACAGTGAGAGTCCTGATTACCCCACCCACACAGGATGACTGACAGTGAGAGTCCTGATTACCCCACCCACACAGGATGACTGACCGTGAGAGTCCTGATTACCCCGCCCACACAGGATAATTGACAATGAGAGTCCTGATTACTCCGCCCACACAGGATGACTGACAGTGAGAGTCCTGATTACCCCGCCCACACAGGATAACTGACAGTGAGAGTCCGGATTACCCCGCCCACACAGGATGACTGACAGTGAGAGTCCTGATTACCCCGCACACAGGATGACTGACAGTGAGAGTTCTGATTACCCCGCCCACACAGGATGACTGACAGTAGGAGTCCTGATTACCCCGCCCACACAGGATGACTGACAGTGAGAGTCCTGATTACCCCGCCCACACAGGATGACTGACAGTGAGAGTCCTGATTACCCCGCCCACACAGGATGACTGACAGTGAGAGTCCTGATTACCCCGCCCACACAGGATGACTGACAGTGAGAGTCCTGATTACTCCGCCCACACAGGATGACTGACAGTGAGAGTCCTGATTACCTCGCCCACACAGCATGACTGACAGTGAGAGTCCTGATTACCCCACCCACACAGGATAATTGACAGTGAGAGTCCTGATTACTCCGCCCACACAGGATGACTGACAGTGAGAGTCCTGATTACCCCGCCCACACAGGATAACTGACAGTGAGAGTCCGGATTACCCCGCCCACACAGGATGACTGACAGTGAGAGTATTGATTACCCCGCCCACACAGGATGACTGACAGTGAGAGTTCTGATTACCCCGCCCACACAGGATGACTGACAGTGAGAGTCCTGATTACCCCGCCCACACAGGATGACTGACAGTAGGAGTACTGATTACTCCGTCCACACAGGATGACTGACAGTGAGAGTCCTGATTACCCCGCCCACACAGGATGACTGACAGTGAGAGTCCTGATTACCCCACCCACACAGGATGACTGACAGTGAGAGTCCTGATTACCCCACCCACACAGGATAATTGACAGTGAGAGTCCTGACTACTCCGCCCACACAGGATGACTGACAGTGAGAGTCCTAATTACCCCGCCCACACAGGATAACTGACAGTGAGAGTATTGATTACCCCGCCCACACAGGATGACTGACAGTGAGAGTTCTGATTACCCCGCCCACACAGGATGACTGACAGTGAGAGTCCGGATTACCCCGCCCACACAGGATGACTGACAGTGAGAGTCCGGATTACCCCGCCCACACAGGATGACTGACAGTGAGAGTCCTGATTACCCCGCCCACACAGGATGACTGACAGTGAGAGTCCTGATTACCCCGCCCACACAGGATGATTTACAGTGAGAGACCTGATTACTCCGCCCACACAGGATGACTGACAGTGAGAGTCCTGATTACCTCGCCCACACAGGATGACTGACAGTGAGAGTCCTGATTACCCCACCCACACAGGATGACTGACAGTGAGAGTCCTGATTACCCCACCCACACAAGATAATTGACAGTGAGAGTCCTGATTACTCCGCCCACACAGGATGACTGACAGTGAGAGTCCTGATAACCCCGCCCACACAAGATGATTGACAAAGTGATGATTCCTCCTTAGTGCCCCCACATAGTATAATGCTCCCTTTCTGCCCTCAGTATAATGTCATTTTAGTGTTTCCCAAAGAGTCATACACCCTTAATGCCCGCACAGAGAATAGTGCCCCATACTGTATGATTCCCCCTTTGTGCCCCCATAAAGTATAATGCCCCCAACACAGTATGATTCTCCCATATTTCTTGACACAGTACGATATCCTTAGTGTCTCTACGCCATATAATGTTCCTTTAGTGCCTTCCACACAATACAATGCCCTGCTTAACCCCTTCCCCAAAATATAATGCCCCCCTTAGCACCTCCCACAAAATATAATGCCCCCCGTAGCACCTCCCACAAAATATAATGCCCCCTTAGCACCTCCCACAAAATGTAATGCCCTGCTTAACACCTCCCACAAAATATAACGCACCCTTAGCACCTCCCACACAGTGTAATGCCCTCTTAGTGCCAATATGTTCAGACAACCCCTTTACACCCAGGGTTTCTGACAAACCGCCCAGTATCCAATGTAGCTCTGGCATTCTATTCATCAACCAGGAGGCTCAGGATGGGAAATATTAAAGTTTTTTCCAGAGAGACCAGCACAGCAGTGCATAAAATGTGGGAAAACAAAATGTAATTGATAAGGAGAGTCTGACGTGTCAGCAATACTCCATCTGGCCTTACAGTCTATGGGGGGCTTCATGAACTAGCCCAGAAATCCCCTTCCCCTTAAAGCCTCTTTAGCTCCCATTTCATGCCTGTGATAGGCGACTGCATCGATTTACAGATCAGCGTGTTCACATCTAGCAAAGTCATCATGTATTGATGGATCCTCCATGAATCTTGCAGAGTCACCATCCTACATGCCTAGAGCTGTAGCCCCCTCCCCATCCCCGTCATGTGAGGGGTTAACAGGATTGGTGCAGTCTCTCCTCCGCTTCGGCGTGTCGTGGTTTTTGCAGATCCTCCTTTTACAAGTGAAATCACCCAGCGTCAGCTACTTTGAATGGATTTGTCTGTCTCAGCGTCCTCGTAATTGGGGCTGAGCATCTCGAGTGTGTCATTGTAGGCATCTCCGTCTACCTGAACAATACATGGCCGCCACCGCATCTCTGCATCTGGACGACGCTGTCCCACCCGAGCCTGGATGTGTAGAGGCTGTTGTCTAGCGCAGCCCATGTCTACGTGTACTGCACCCAGGCAATAAAAGGATTACTGCAGCATTCAGCCTCGTAAAAGAAATTAATCAGGGGAATTATTATCGGAAGGTTTGACCTCCATCGCAGCAACGAAGAAAGCGTTATGAGGGGAGAAAGCAGAAGATGATGTCAAGTAACGCAGTGATACAGTGTCATAATAAACCGCGAACCGTGGCCAGACGATAAATAAAACCTGATGGGTCTATGGGGCAGGACACGGCTTCTCGGGGACAGATCTTTGTTCTTCAGCCCCCCCATACCTAATGACCTAAATCCCTGTCTTCTCAGATCCTAACCCCCTCAGGCTGTATTGTCTTTCCTCTCCAGCTGATATTCATTATCCCCCCCCCCTCCTCAGTGTAGCCTTCCCAGATACCTAAAGGCTGAGGTCACACGTTGCAAATAAGCTGCAGTTTGTGTTGCAGATTTTGCAGCAGTTTCTTGAGCCAAAGCCAGAAGGGAGGCGTATAGGAGGTGTCTTTATATTTTTAGCCTTGCCTCAGAAAATGTAGCAACATCGGCAACAAAATCGCAGCTTTCCCTCAATATTTGCCCTCGGCTATAGGCTGACTAACTTTCTCTACAGTCTCTCAACATCATAGTTGTAGGGGGAAACATATAGGGTGATATTAACTTGTCCGATATTATAGGAAAAGAATTTTTGGTTTAGTGCAACCCCCGTGGGTCCCTTTAATGTCTCCTAACAGTAACAATGTCCCCATGTGGATACAGAAAGTGGCACTAGATCTGGGTGGGCCCGCGTCGCCTCTGGTCCTGGTCACACCCCTGGCAATTGCTATGCCCACCATGACAGTTGCCATATGAGCATATCGGGGTGACCGACCCCCCCCCCCCCCATACACTGGTAGAGCGACTCAAGGGCTTATCTACTGTGTAAATACAGTCTATATAAATGATCCTGGTGTGTTTTCTGTAGTTTTTTTTTTTTTGCAATGCATGGATGAAATAAAATGAAATTGTATTCAAGTTCCTGTGGTTGTAAGGGTATGTTCACACAGACAGTTGGAGAGGAGTTCTGTCTTAAAGGGATCCTATCAGACAATTTTTTGTAGGCACCACGTTGGAATAGCCTTAATAAAGGCTATTTGTCTCCTACCTTTCGTCTTCTCCGTGCCGCTGTTCGCCTACAATCCCAGTTCTTGTCGGTATGTAAATGAGTTATTTTGCAGCACTGGGGGCGGGCTCCAGAGCTCAGACAGCACTAGGGGCAGCCCCAATGCTGCGAGAGAACTCTCTCCAGCGCCGCCTCCTCTTCTTCAGCATCATCTTCAGCCTCTTCTGGCTGTGCCCCAGAACTCAGACAGCACTGGGGGCGGCCCCAGTGCTGCGAGAGAACTCTCTCCAGCACTGCCTCCTCCTCTTCAGCTCCTTCTTCCAATTGTAGCTTGTAACTTCTAAGGCCTCGGGCAAAGCAGACTACGCATGCCCACAGGCCATGAAAAAATGGCCGCTTGCACAGTATTGGAAGCGGCCATTTTCTCATGGCCCGTGGGCATGCCCAGTCTGCTCTGCCCAAGGTCCGAGGCCTAGAAGTTACAAGCCATTGCTGGAAGAAGAAGCTGAAGATGACGCTGCTGATGAAGAGGCGGCGGCACTGGAAAGAGTTCTCTTGCAGCATTGGGGCCGCCCCCAGTGCTGTCTGAGCCCTGGGGCCCGCCTCCAGTGCTGCAAAAGAATACATTTACATACCAACAAGAACCGGGATTGTAGGCGAACGGCGGCACGGAGAAGACGACGAAAGGTAAGAGACTAATAGCCTTTCTTAAGGCTATTCCGAAGTGGTACCTACAAAAAATTGTGTGACTGATAGGATCCCTTTAAATTCCTTTTCAAAAACTAGCCCCGTAGAAAACCGCGATAGAACGCTGAAGCTGAGTTTTGGCTTTCCACCTCAGATTTACAGAAGATTTGCTTCATATACAATGGGGTTAGTGGAGCGTAATCCTTGCGCCGCAGTTTCTGCAGTAATTCAGCCACGGAGAAGACTCTTCTACACATAAAAAAGAAAATTTCAAGGCGGATTCCCACATGCGAACATAAGACTGAGCTTTTCCCAGCAAAACAGCTGCATTTCCGCAATGCCGGCCCTGACCCGAAATACATTTTTTCTTCCAAATCTTCTGTCAAAATGGTCAATGAATTGAATTAGAACCTTCTTGTCCACCCCAAAGGTTGAATGGTTTTGCAGACTGAAGATTTCTCACCACTGTATCTAAACCTAGACAATCCTCTGTGAGCTCAGTACATCAGTGACACAAACGTAACACTCGTCCTAATCGTTTGTTACAATGTATCAGTCTGGAGTCCTGAATGTTCAGCTGACAGGGGATTATTAAGATTGGTCATACACAAACACAATAGGGCTGGGGTTACGTGGCGACTTTGTGACTTCCATCATGTGACCAAAAATTGCCACGCCGCCTTACAACTCATTCACTAATGTAAGTGAATGGAGTCACATTGCAACCCTGAGGGTGCTGCGACTGATCGCAAAAAGATCAAGAACTACTGGATTTGTTTATGACTAGAAGTCAGAATTGCAATACCCTCAGGGTCGCCATAGGACTCCATTCAATTACATTGGTGAAGGACTCAACACTTACCCTGGACGACATGAGACAAGTCTGTGAGGGGGGGGGGGGGTGCTGATGGGACAAAATAAAAGGATAAAAAGGAAATGGCTGAAAGATTTGTCTACACAGGTGTGATGGGATTAAGGCTCAGGCCACACATTACAGAAAAGCTGCCTTTTGTTGCATTATTTTTTTTTTTTAATCAAAGGTAGGGGGAAGTATAAAAAAGTATAAAAGAGGGGAGTATGAGGGGGGGGGGGGGAGTATGAGAGGGGAGGAGTATGAGAGGGGAGGAGTATGAGAGGGGAGGAGTATGAGCGGGGAGGAGTATGAGCGGGGAGGGGTATGAGCGGGGAGGGTATGAGCGGGGAGGGGATGAGCGGGGAGGGTATGAGCGGGGAGGGTATGAGCGGGGAGGGTATGAGCGGGGAGGGTATGAGCGGGGAGGGTATGAGCGGGGAGGGTATGAGCGGGGAGGGTATGAGCGGGGAGGGTATGAGCGGGGAGGGTATGAGCGGGGAGGGTATGAGCGGGGAGGGTATGAGCGGGGAGGGTATGAGCGGGGAGGGTATGAGGGGGGAGGGTATGAGGGGGGAGTATGAGGGGGAGTAGTATGAAGGGGGGAGTATGAGGGGAGAGTATATGAGGGGAGAGTATATGAGGGGAGAGTATATGAGGGGAGAGTATATGAGGGGAGAGTATATGAGGGGAGAGTATATGAGGGGAGAGTATATGAGGGGAGAGTATATGAGGGGAGAGTATATGAGGGGAGAGTATATGAGGGGAGAGTATGAGAGGGGAGAGTATGAGAGGGGAGAGTATGAGAGGGGAGAGTATGAGAGGGGAGAGTATGAGAGGGGAGAGTATGAGAGGGGAGAGTATGAGAGGGGAGAGTATGAGAGGGGAGAGTATGAGAGGGGAGAGTATGAGAGGGGAGAGTATGAGAGGGGAGAGTATGAGAGGGGAGAGTATGAGAGGGGAGTGTATGAGAGGGGAGAGTATGAGAGGGGAGAGTATGAGAGGGGAGAGTATGAGAGGGGAGAGTATGAGAGGGGAGAGTATGAGAGGGGAGAGTATGAGGGGGAAGAGTATGAGGGGGGAGAGTATGAGGGGGGAGAGTATGAGGGGGGAGAGTATGAGGGGGGAGAGTATGAGGGGGGAGAGTATGAGGGGGGAGAGTATGAGGGGGAGAGTATCAGGGGAGTATCAGAGGAGTGTATGAGGGGGGAGTGTGAGGGGGGAGTGTGAGAGGAGTATGAGAGGAGTGTGTGAGAGGAGTGTGTGAGAGGAGTACAAGGCCGGGTTCACACAGTGTATTTTGGACTGGAATTTGATGCAAACACTGCCTCAGATTCCAGTCCAAAAAACAGGTAGCCGTGACAGGATGCCGGTGCAGTGCACCGGCACTCCGATCTGGATTAGGCCCAAATGAATGGGCCTAGTCGGGAGGGAGTATCTTCAGGCGGACGCCTGCAGCTGAACCATCCACGGCATCCACCTGAAGAATGAGCATGTCGCTTCTTTTTTCCAGGAGCCAGAACAAACAGCTCCCGGAAGAAAGAACTGACCGGCTCCTATTGATCTCAATGCGAGCTGTTTTTTATTTGTCAGGATTTTGAGTCGGAATCCGCCTCAAAATCCTGACCAAAATACCCCGTGTGAACTCAGCCTCAAAGAAGTATAAGAGGAGAATAAGAGAAGTAGATAACACTAGATGACATTGTGCCTGGAGTCCGAGTCCCCGCTCAATTATTGTGTCACATTTACTATTTATAATGATCCAGAATACTGCACCAATGTGCACCAAAAAACGGGTGTAATGTACGTGCCTTGTAACACATTTATTAAGTGCTTTAGACACTTTGCCAAAAGTTTATGTGCTGGGTCCAACAAACGGCCAGGGTTTATCAGAAAGTGGCTGTGGCTTGTTGGAAAAAGGGTGGGCTTAGGCTGCAACACTTGTATTTGTATATTGTACAATATTTGGTAACTAATCCAAATAACCAGACAGTGTAAACGTTCACCAGATTTACCAAACAACGTGACTTATTTGGATAAATCGGATACAGGCTGAGACTCTTTAGCCAAACATTTAGACTGTCAGTGAAATAGGTTACATTCCATTAATCCACCACCCACAGGTCCGGATACACAGAGCCATGGGAAACGGTGTCATCCCAAAATTGTAATAGTGTGAAATTTCCGAAAATCACCTCATCAGGCCCAAACATTAAGGCTTGTGGAATTTTTGCTGTTTTTGCTTTCTTTATTCTGAACCTCGGCGATAGGAGAGAACGTCTCAGCAGAAATATTTTGTTCCTGATAAGAGCGGCGGTGGCGGCGGACAGTCACATTAAAGTCTTGTTGTGACTTCTGTACGCAGATCAGGCGGGATGTCCTGGGCGCACGCACTCCGGATAGCTATTCATTTATATACGAAATGTACAAAAGGCCTGAAACTCCATTAACAAAACAGCTATAAAGTGTCTGATCATCCAGAATAGTCAACCAGGAACATATCACACCCTGCAGATCAATGATTCTCAACCTTTTAGGAAGATCCATCCAGTGCGAAAATGTCTCAACGAGTATATCCAAAGTAGGGATCACGTAGTATAATGATCCCACAATACACCCACGTGTAGTATAAAGGTCCCCTCAGTGCACCCACATGTAGTATAATGGTCCCCACAGTGCACTCACATGTAGTATAATGGTCCCACAATGCACCCACATGTAGTATAATGGCCCCTCAGTGCACCCACATGTAGTATAATGGTTCTTCAGTGCGCCAACATGTATTATAATGGTCACCTCAGTGCACCCACATGTAGTATAATGGCCATCTCCGTGTACCCACATGTAGTATAATGGTCCCTCAGTGCACGCACATGTAGTATAATGGTCCCACAGTGCACCCACATGTAGTATAATGGCCCCCTCAGTGCACCCACATGTATTATAATGGTCACCTCAGTGCACCCACATGTAGTATAATGGCCATCTCCGTGTACCCACATGTAGTGTAATGGTCCCTCAGTGCACGCACATGTAGTATAATAGTCCCCTCAGTGCACCCACATGTAGTATAATGGTCCCACAGTGCACCCACATGTAGTATAATGGTCCCCTCAGTGCACCCACATGTAGTATAATAGTCCCCTCAGTGCACCCACATGTAGTATAATGGTCCCCTCAGTGCACCTACATGTAGTATAATAGTCCCCTCAGTGCACCCACATGTAGTATAATGGTCCCCTCAGTGCACCCACATGTATTATAATGGTCACCTCAGTGCACCCACATGTAGTATAATGGCCATCTCCGTGTACCCACATGTAGTATAATGGTCCCTCAGTGCACGCACATGTAGTATAATGGTCCCACAGTGCACCCACATGTAGTATAATGGTCCCCTCAGTGCACCTACATGTATTATAATGGTCCCCTCAGTGCACCCACATGTAGTATAATGGTCCCCTCAGTGCACCCAGATGTAGTATAATGGCCATCTCCGTGTACCCACGTGTATTATAATGGTCCCCTCAGTGCACCCACATGTAGTATAATGGTCCCTCACTGCAT
>NC_134274.1:5106648-5286648 GCF_031893055.1 Leptodactylus fuscus | reverse complement strand
ACAATATGTTACAATGTAATATTATACTATATCCCAGTATATATACTATAGGTATAGAGCGCCCCTCCCAGTATATATACTATAGGTATAGAGCTCCCCTCACAGTATATATACTATAGGTATAGAGCGCCCCTCCCAGTATATATACTATAGGTATAGAGCGCCCCTCCCAGTATATATACTATAGGTGTAGAGCTCCCCTCCCAGTATATATACTATAGGTGTAGAGCTCCCCTCCCAGTATATATACTATAGGTGTAGAGCTCCCCTCCCAGTATATATACTATAGGTATAGAGCGCCCCTCCCAGTATATATACTATAGGTATAGAGCTCCCCTCCCAGTATATATACTATAGGTGTAGAGCGCCCCTCCCAGTATATATACTATAGGTATAGAGCGCCCCTCCCAGTATATATACTATAGGTGTAGAGCGCCCCTCCCAGTATATATACTATAGGTGTAGAGCTCCCCTCCCAGTATATATACTATAGGTATAGAGCTCCCCTCCCAGTATATATACTATAGGTATAGAGCCCCCCTCCCAGTATATATACTATAGGTATAGAGCGCCCCTCCCAGTATATATACTATAGGTGTAGAGCTCCCCTCCCAGTATATATACTATAGGTATAGAGCGCCCCTCCCAGTATATATACTATAGGTATAGAGCGCCCCTCCCAGTATATATACTATAGGTGTAGAGCTCCCCTCCCAGTATATATACTATAGGTGTAGAGCTCCCCTCCCAGTATATATACTATAGGTATAGAGCTCCCCTCCCAGTATATATACTATAGGTATAGAGCGCCCCTCCCAGTATATATACTATAGGTGTAGAGCCCCCCTCCCAGTATATATACTATAGGTATAGAGCTCCCCTCACAGTATATATACTATAGGTATAGAGCTCCCCTCACAGTATATATACTATAGGTATAGAGCTCCCCTCCCAGTATATATACTATAGGTATAGAGCGCCCCTCCCAGTATATATACTATAGGTGTAGAGCTCCCCTCCCAGTATATATACTATAGGTATAGAGCGCCCCTCCCAGTATATATACTATAGGTATAGAGCGCCCCTCCCAGTATATATACTATAGGTGTAGAGCTCCCCTCCCAGTATATATACTATAGGTGTAGAGCTCCCCTCCCAGTATATATACTATAGGTATAGAGCGCCCCTCCCAGTATATATACTATAGGTATAGAGCGCCCCTCCCAGTATATATACTATAGGTATAGAGCTCCCCTCCCAGTATATATACTATAGGTATAGAGCTCCCCTCACAGTATATATACTATAGGTATAGAGCTCCCCTCCCAGTATATATACTATAGGTATAGAGCGCCCCTCCCAGTATATATACTATAGGTGTAGAGCTCCCCTCCCAGTATATATACTATAGGTGTAGAGCTCCCCTCCCAGTATATATACTATAGGTATAGAGCGCCCCTCCCAGTA
Organism: Leptodactylus fuscus; assembly: GCF_031893055.1. NCBI lineage: Eukaryota > Metazoa > Chordata > Amphibia > Anura > Leptodactylidae > Leptodactylus > Leptodactylus fuscus. The sequence goes on along the minus strand of NC_134274.1, from coordinate 5,285,181 downwards.
TATATACTATAGGTATAGAGCGCCCCTCCCAGTATATATACTATAGGTATAGAGCTCCCCTCCCAGTATATATACTATAGGTATAGAGCTCCCCTCACAGTATATATACTATAGGTATAGAGCTCCCCTCCCAGTATATATACTATAGGTATAGAGCGCCCCTCCCAGTATATATACTATAGGTATAGAGCGCCCCTCACAGTATATATACTATAGGTATAGAGCTCCCCTCCCAGTATATATACTATAGGTATAGAGCTCCCCTGACAGTATATATACTATAGGTATAGAGCTCCCCTCCCAGTATATATACTATAGGTATAGAGCTCCCCTCACAGTATATATACTATATGTATAGAGCTCCCCTCCCAGTATATATACTATAGGTGTAGAGCTCCCCTCCCAGTATATATACTATAGGTGTAGAGCTCCCCTCCCAGTATATATACTATAGGTATAGAGCACCCCTCACAGTATATATACTATAGGTATAGAGCTCCCCTCCCAGTATATATACTATAGGTATAGAGCCCCCCTCCCAGTATATATACTATAGGTATAGAGCCCCCCTCCCAGTATATATACTATAGGTATAGAGCCCCCCTCCCAGTATATATACTATAGGTATAGAGCTCCCCTCACAGTATATATACTATAGGTATAGAGCTCCCCTCACAGTATATATACTATAGGTGTAGAGCGCCCCTCCCAGTATATATACTATAGGTATAGAGCCCCCCTCCCAGTATATATACTATAGGTATAGAGCCCCCCTCCCAGTATATATACTATAGGTATAGAGCTCCCCTCACAGTATATATACTATAGGTATAGAGCCCCCCTCCCAGTATATATACTATAGGTATAGAGCTCCCCTCCCAGTATATATACTATAGGTATAGAGCTCCCCTCACAGTATATATACTATAGGTATAGAGCCCCCCTCCCAGTATATATACTATAGGTATAGAGCGCCCCTCCCAGTATATATACTATAGGTATAGAGCCCCCCTCCCAGTATATATACTATAGGTATAGAGCTCCCCTCACAGTATATATACTATAGGTATAGAGCTCCCCTCCCAGTATATATACTATAGGTATAGAGCTCCCCTCCCAGTATATATACTATATTTATAGAGCTCCCCTCACAGTATATATACTATAGGTATAGAGCTCCCCTCACAGTATATATACTATAGGTATAGAGCTCCCCTCCCAGTATATATACTATAGGTATAGAGCCCCCCTCCCAGTATATATACTATAGGTATAGAGCTCCCCTCCCAGTATATATACTATAGGTATAGAGCCCCCCTCCCAGTATATATACTATAGGTATAGAGCTCCCCTCCCAGTATATATACTATAGGTATAGAGCTCCCCTCCCAGTATATATACTATAGGTATAGAGCTCCCCTCCCAGTATATATACTATAGGTATAGAGCCCCCCTCCCAGTATATATACTATAGGTATAGAGCTCCCCTCCCAGTATATATACTATAGGTATAGAGCTCCCCTCCCAGTATATATACTATAGGTATAGAGCCCCCCTCCCAGTATATATACTATAGGTATAGAGCTCCCCTCCCAGTATATATACTATAGGTATAGAGCTCCCCTCCCAGTATATATACTATAGATATAGAGCTCCCCTCACAGTATATATACTATAGGTATAGAGCGCCCCTCCCAGTATATATACTATAGGTATAGAGCGCCCCTCCCAGTATATATACTATAGGTATAGAGCGCCCCTCCCAGTATATATACTATAGGTGTAGAGCGCCCCTCCCAGTATATATACTATAGGTATAGAGCTCCCCTCCCAGTATATATACTATAGGTATAGAGCTCCCCTCCCAGTATATATACTATAGGTATAGAGCCCCCCTCCCAGTATATATACTATAGGTATAGAGCTCCCCTCCCAGTATATATACTATAGGTATAGAGCTCCCCTCCCAGTATATATACTATAGGTATAGAGCCCCCCTCCCAGTATATATACTATAGGTATAGAGCGCCCCTCCCAGTATATATACTATAGGTATAGAGCCCCCCTCCCAGTATATATACTATAGGTATAGAGCCCCCCTCCCAGTATATATACTATAGGTATAGAGCGCCCCTCCCAGTATATATACTATAGGTATAGAGCTCCCCTCCCAGTATATATACTATAGGTATAGAGCTCCCCTCCCAGTATATATACTATAGATATAGAGCTCCCCTCACAGTATATATACTATAGGTATAGAGCGCCCCTCCCAGGGTACATACTGTATTTGCAGGGCTCCTTGCATGTTGTTGCTGCAGATTTTTTCCACACTCAGAGAAATTTAACACCCAGCAAAGCGACGGCAGTGACTAAGCCGAGGACTGTGCAGAAGCTCCCACTCAGCAGTCCCATTCTTAGAAAGAGATCTGACCTCATGTAACACCTCATACACACTACAGCGCTGCTGTGCAAAAGTACCAGGCAGCTGTGGGGAAAATGCTGTAGTTAGATAGGTTACTGTCACCAGAACCAGCATATCACCCCAGCACTGCAGATAGATAGGTTACTGTCACCAGAACCAGCATATCACCCCAGCCCTGCAGATAGATAGGTTACTGTCTCCAGAACCAGCATATCACCCCAGCACTGCAGATAGATGGGTTACTGTCACCAGAACATCACCCCAGCCCTGCAGATAGATAGGTTACTGTCACCAGAACCAGCATATCACCCCAGCCCTGCAGATAGATAGGTTACTGTCACCAGACCCAGCATATCACCCCAGCCCTGCAGATAGATAGGTTACTGGCACCAGAACCAGCATATCACCCCAGCCCTGCAGATAGATAGGTTACTGTCACCAGACCCAGCATATCACCCCAGCCCTGCAGATAGATAGGTTACTGTCACCAGACCCAGCATATCACCCCAGCCCTGCAGATAGATAGGTTACTGGCACCAGACCCAGCATATCACCCCAGCCCTGCAGATAGATAGGTTACTGGCACCAGAACCAGCATATCACCCCAGTTCTGCAGATAGATAGGTTACTGCCACCAGAACCAGCATATCACCCCAGCCCTGCAGATAGATAGGTTACTGTCACCAGACCCAGCATATCACCCCAGCCCTGCAGATAGATAGGTTACTGTCACCAGAACCAGTATATCACCCCAGCCCTGCAGATAGATAGGTTACTGGCACCAGAACATCACCCCAGCCCTGCAGATAGATAGGTTACTGTCACCAGAACCAGCATATCACCCCAGCCCTGCAGATAGATAGGTTACTGTCTCCAGAACCAGCATATCACCCCAGCACTGCAGATAGATGGGTTACTGTCACCAGAACATCACCCCAGCCCTGCAGATAGATAGGTTACTGTCACCAGAACCAGCATATCACCCCAGCCCTGCAGATAGATAGGTTACTGTCACCAGACCCAGCATATCACCCCAGCCCTGCAGATAGATAGGTTACTGGCACCAGAACCAGCATATCACCCCAGCCCTGCAGATAGATAGGTTACTGTCACCAGACCCAGCATATCACCCCAGCCCTGCAGATAGATAGGTTACTGTCACCAGACCCAGCATATCACCCCAGCCCTGCAGATAGATAGGTTACTGGCACCAGACCCAGCATATCACCCCAGCCCTGCAGATAGATAGGTTACTGGCACCAGAACCAGCATATCACCCCAGTTCTGCAGATAGATAGGTTACTGCCACCAGAACCAGCATATCACCCCAGCCCTGCAGATAGATAGGTTACTGTCACCAGACCCAGCATATCACCCCAGCCCTGCAGATAGATAGGTTACTGTCACCAGAACCAGTATATCACCCCAGCCCTGCAGATAGATAGGTTACTGGCACCAGAACATCACCCCAGCCCTGCAGATAGATAGGTTACTGGCACCAGAACCAGCATATCACCCCAGCCCTGCAGATAGATAGGTTACTGGCACCAGACCCAGCATATCACCCCAGCCCTGCAGATAGATAGGTTACTGTCACCAGACCCAGCATATCACCCCAGCCCTGCAGATAGATAGGTTACTGTCACCAGACCCAGCATATCACCCCAGCCCTGCAGATAGATAGGTTACTGTCACCAGACCCAGCATATCACCCCAGCCCTGCAGATAGATAGGTTACTGTCACCAGAACCAGTATATCACCCCAGCCCTGCAGATAGATAGGTTACTGGCACCAGAACCAGCATATCACCCCAGCCCTGCAGATAGATAGGTTACTGTCACCAGACCCAGCATATCACCCCAGCCCTGCAGATAGATAGGTTACTGTCACCAGAACCAGCATATCACCCCAGCCCTGCAGATAGATAGGTTACTGTCACCAGAACCAGCATATCACCCCAGCCCTGCAGATAGATAGGTTACTGTCACCAGAACCAGCATATCACCTCAGCCCTGCAGATAGATAGGTTACTGTCACCAGAACCAGCATATCACCCCAGCCCTGCAGATAGATAGGTAACTGTCACCAGACCCAGCATATCACCCCAGTCCTGCAGATAGATAGGTTACTGTCACCAGAGCCAGCATATCACCCCAGCCCTGCAGATAGATAGGTTACTGGCACCAGACCCAGCATATCACCCCAGCCCTGCAGATAGATAGGTTACTGGCACCAGACCCAGCATATCACCCCAGCCCTGTAGATAGATAGGTTACTGGCACCAGAACCAGCATATCACCCCAGCCCTGCAGATAGATAGGTTACTGTCACCAGAACCAGCATATCACCCCAGCCCTGCAGATAGATAGGTTACTGTCACCAGACCCAGCATATCACCCCAGCCCTGCAGATAGATAGGTTACTGTCACCAGACCTAGCATATCACCCCAGCCCTGCAGATAGATAGGTTACTGTCACCAGACCCAGCATATCACCCCAGCCCTGCAGATAGATAGGTTACTGTCACCAGACCCAGCATATCACCCCAGCCCTGCAGATAGATAGGTTAGTGTCACCAGACCCAGCATATCACCCCAGCCCTGCAGATAGATAGGTTACTGGCACCAGAACCAGCATATCACCCCAGCCCTGCAGATAGATAGGTTACTGTCACCAGACCCAGCATATCACCCCAGCCCTGCAGATAGATAGGTTACTGTCACCAGAACCAGCATATCACCCCAGCCCTGCAGATAGATAGGTTACTGTCACCAGAACCAGCATATCACCCCAGCCCTGCAGATAGATAGGTTACTGTCACCAGAACCAGCATATCACCCCAGCCCTGCAGATTGATAGGTTACTGTCACCAGAACCAGCATATCACCCCAGCCCTGCAGATAGATAGGTTAGTGTCACCAGAACCAGCATATCACCCCAGCCCTGCAGATAGATAGGTAACTGTCACCAGACCCAGCATATCACCCCAGTCCTGCAGATAGATAGGTTACTGTCACCAGAGCCAGCATATCACCCCAGCCCTGCAGATAGATAGGTTACTGTTACCAGATCCAGCATATCACCCAGCCCTGCAGATAGATACGTTACTGTCACCAGAACCAGCATATCACCCCAGCCCTGCAGATAGATAGGTTACTGTCACCAGAACCAGCATATCACCCCAGTCCTGCAGATAGATAGGTTACTGTCACCAGAACCAGCATATCACCCCAGTCCTGCAGATAGATAGGTTAGTGTCACCAGAACCAGCATATCACCCCAGCCCTGCAGATAGATAGGTTACTGTCACCAGAACCATATGTTTGGGGTCTGGTGACACTCCCTTTATCATATGCTCTATATGTAGTAAAGTATTGCACCATTCTCATCCTTGCAGAACAGATTGGGGCTTAATATTGTAAATTCTGCAGCGTCTTATTTATCGAACTCCTCCAGATATACAGAGTAATACCGCTAGACTATCCTCATACTGCGCTGGACACCACGATGTCTCCACCACCAGAGGTGTAACACAGGGGTTACAGTAGTGACCGGGCTCTGGTACCTAAAGGGGTCAAAATAGCAGCAGACACAGAAGACACCAGTATAGTACCTGGCACAGGGTAGATGGGAGCACTTTTACACCTCTGTTCAGACCTGATCTTGCAGGAGTCTACCCCCTGATTCCAGGCAATATTTGCATTTTCTGGCTCTCTCCGTCATTAATATCCATTAGATTCTGTGACTTGTGTTTTCTTCGCCGCACGTTGCTATGTTTGGAGTTGCCAGATTCGCTCCTCGCTGCAGATCAAGAGGCCTGTGGGCTGCGACATTACAAAGTGAATTAAATTCCACCTACAGAAAGTTGCAATCAGCAGAGGAATAATTTTCCCTCCTGGAACAATCCGTCTCGGGAGCTTTCCTGCCCAGGGCTGCAATTAGGGGCATTAATTGGTGCAAATGTACAGTGGAAGTATACTTCAGTGCACCGAGCTGGTGGAGACGGACAGGTCTGCAGAATGTGGAGGAGAGGTGACCGCGTATTGGGCCCCATGAGGTCCAACCTGGTGAAAAGGCTCCTGCCGGGGCTGTAATTGCTGCGCTTTATTAGGTTTGTATTTAATGCATTGAGTAGGAGAAGCCAGGTCATGTAGCCCGCGAAACGATAGAGAACCAAGAGAAGTGTAAAAACAAGAACCTGAAGATGGTTACAAGATAAGGAAGGCGATATATCCAGTATGATATGTATATACGGCCTGACGGGAGGGAGGCCGGGGGATTGGGAGTAGTAGTGACAGGGGTAAGGATCTCTACCCTATCCCCCAATATGTTGGTGTGTAGTGGGGGTATTAGTGTTCTCCAGGGGCACACCCTAATGGTAGTAAGTCTTCCTGAGCCCGATGGTGGTTAGAGTGCCCATGATGGTCCCGAAGGATTGAGTCTAAGGAAACAGGGTTGCAAATAAGGTAGCTCACATTTTTTACTGCAGATCAGGGCGTTTTTTAGGTTGTAGTTTGGATCCGTGTCCTTGGGTGGGGTCTGTGCAAGATGGAGCCGGAGAGAGCAACGCTAGGCCTTGTCACCAGTGGTGGATGTGAACGGAGAACAATGGAGAGTTTAAGGAGGCTGATAGGATGATGGGAATATATGGAGCCCAGGGGGCATTAGGCTGAGACCAGGGGTAAGTGTAGTTAGCACATGTTTTAATCAGAAAGGTGGTCTCAAAGAAGACTTGGTGGTTTTGCAAAGAGATAGGCATTGGCCAAATGTCAAGCCAACCACCAGAGGGAGGGAACATGGTTGGCATTGCTCAACCAGCACAGTTGTATTGGAGATGACCTGGTGGCCCCACAACAGGATAGGCATATGCCAGGTGCCAAGCCAACCACAAGAGGGGGAGGGTACATGGTTTGGGGCTGCTGGTCCCTTTCAGTGGAGTTGCGTCGCTCAACCAGCACAGTTGTATTGGAGATGAGCTGGTGACTCCACAGCACCATCGGTTGGTTTGACAATCCAGCAGTGGACATGGTGTCTTCTAGCAAAATCCTCTGGTTGAGGTGCCTCAGTTTGCTGTGGACTCCCTGAAATGTCTAGTCCCTGTACAGTAACCAGTGGCTGGTGCCGCTACCTTTCATCAAACCCTTATATCCTGATTATTTGTTGCAGAGGCCGGTGTTAACATTGTGGGGAGATTTGCATGTGCCCTCCTTGTAGACGGATCCCTCGACGACTCTTTGGCTAGCACCCCTGGATTCTGCTGTTCCTTCTTACTTATTTCTTGCCTATCTTTTCTCTCAAGGTGTTATGCAGCAATTTGCAATCTCTGAGGCAACGCTAATGGCCTGGTCATCTATGGACGGGGAAGAAGAAAGTGTCAACTCCAACCAGGAAAGACAAAGTGAAACGTATCAGGAGCTGCTGGAGAACCAGGGTAAAAGTCTGCATTGTGCACATACAGGATTCCTGAGAATGAGTCACCCAAAAGCCAGATAAGGCAAATAGAGCTGCAGGGAACCGAGGGTTAAAGGCGTTTTATGGCGCTTGTATGACCTGTCTGTAGGATACATCATCAATAGGCAATTAATGGGAGTCCAACAAACGGGACCCTCACTAATAAGCAATCCGTAAAGTGCTCAAATAATAGCGCCATGCAGTGCACATCTAATACTACCGTGCTTTGTTGATATAATGCAACAATACTTAATAATTCGTATCCGTAAATTGTAATAATATGAGTTACTTAGTGACTGAATAAAAATGCAATACAGCGCCCTATAAATAATACCGCCATACACGGTGTAAGTAACAGGCCATAGGTCCAAACTAACAGTTGAAACTCCAGTGTCTCAAGGATAATAGTGGAGACCTATAAGTGGGACAACCCTGATTTTTGGAACCAGAATACATATGGTGCGGTTCCTAAAATTGGTCCAATGTGAGGTCTGGGAGAGGATATAGAGAATTGGGGAGTCCTGCTGTTATTGTTGGCTGGCATAGTAGACCCCTGCCTAATATGAGTGTTTAATGTGTTCTTTATGTCTTCCCTGTCCTGTCCTCCTTCTATGTCTCCTATGAATTTTCTCCTCCCGTGTATAGACAACCTTGCACAGGCTCACTCTGACTGCTGGCCGCACTCATACGTCTCACAAGGACTCTACTGTCTGGGCTCCTCTGAAGCATGGGCCAGCAGCGAGCAGTCGCTGACAGTATCTCCGGCACCGACAGGGATCGCACCCACAAATCCTGGACCTGAGTTTGAAGAACGACAGCTGGAAAATATCTGTGAGATTGCCCCTCAGTTACTGCACTCTAAAATATCCCCTTCAGAAGAAGACGACGCTGTTTGCCATGACTTGCAGTCTCTATCTCCGCCTCGCGAGGAGTGCGAGAGCCCCCCGCACAGCCGCAAGGTGTCAGATGTGGCCACATCGGGGGTGCAGTCTGGAGAGGAAGAGGAAGAAAGAGAAGTGGAAAACTGAGACCCTGAGGAAGGAAATGGCCGTGTGAGAGACTGGCAGGGTACCGGGGTATCCGGGTGGAGTCATTTATCAAAACATTCCCAAAGACTGAATGGAAGCAGCCGGGGTGGAGCGTAAAGTCCACCTGGACACGATACAATGTTGCTATGCTCTAACTTTTTGCACTCAGACATAACAAAAATTCACATCGCCCCTTTACCCCTTTACTACTGATTTTCTAGTCCAATGTCTTGGGATCTTGGGTTCCATCATTGGTCTTACATTGACCTTGTCCTCGTCAGAGCAATATCTGCTCCAATTTGCACAATGGGCTACCCAATTTTTACTTGTTGGGCTCATGTCGGCATCCCCCGCCCTTCTTTTCTGTAATTGTTATACCTGACAATGCATTTACTGCCCTCACACTGTAGGGTTATAGGTTGGACTTGATGGACTCATGTCTTCATCCAACCTCATCTACTATGTAACGATGTATGATGTGGCCATATCAGACCCCGCCAAGGTGTAGGCTGTGCTCATTGACCCCCAACATGGCACCTTGGTATAACAAGACCTTAGAGCATCGGGAATGGCTACTGTGTGGATTATCCTGAGGTCCGCCATTGGATGTGCCATCATATAGTCTACAATCCCTACAAAGTATAGGGTCAGGTTTAGGCTACGCTCACAGACACACAATGAGCCACCACTATTTATTTGGGCTATTGATGTCCTATTACAGTCGGGGTGCCCAAATTAAGTCCACAGCCCCTTCCAAGCAATAGAGTCTCCATCTATGCACAACGAGCCGCCATTACTTTATAGCTAGGACGCTAGGATTTCCTATATTTTCCATCCATGATTTTTTCTTTAACGCTTCTCAATGTCGTAAAAGGAGCAAAACAACGACATCAAGTCTTCAAAGGAAAAACTTCAGATGCTTTCAACGGGATCCCTTTTCTCCATTGATGTTTTTATCTTGCTCCGGAATCCATTGGGTTACGGCCGTCACACTAACCTATGGATTTTAAGAAAACGGCATTCTCCCGTTGGCACTTTACTGCCCCCCCCCCCTTATGGCTGCAAATAGTTTGATAAATGACCCCTAGCCCAAGAGAGCGTGAAGAGCGGGCATCGAGGATCGCAAAGCAGCAACTAAAATGTGCAAAAAGAGACACAGGCTGTCTGTCTGCCCTACCATCACTGCAAAAATGTCTTCCCATGTTGTCCAAGCGATGATGACCCCCCCTCCCCCCATACTCATCTGTGATGAAAAGGCAAGTCCAAGACGTCCCAATCATGAAGCCCTCTCCTGACGTTAAAGAGACAGGCTCAGGTGGTTGGAGAGAGAGACTGCTCAGTTTGGGGAGGTCTCGCATGCCTTAAAGTGACCTCCTCGAAACATCCTTAAAAATCATTGCCAAAACCCTGATAAACTGATATCTGCATTCCTGCCAAAGACCCCAGAGCATTGCTTCATTAACCCTATCCCCTGCCAAAATTCTAAAGGGCATTGTACTTCATCCTCTTGCCAACCATTCCCATGCCAACCTAAAAATACTCATACTGGGCATTTATCTGCATCCATTTTTTTATATATATATAAATGTCATTTTATAATTTTCCAGCTCACTGGCAAAATTCATTTGCAGAATGGAGTCATTAAACCCTCCGTGGTCCGCTTGCGGAGCATTGCTCTGACAACTGCTAATATATTCTTCCTTGTGGCAAAGACCTGCAGAGCATCATGGCACTAACCTCTCGTCCTTGAACCCGTCCTGTAATGGTTCTTTGAAACATCCTGGTTGTAATGACCCTTTGACCTTCAGCCTTGTACACCACTGCCAATAGACTCATGGTGACCTCTTCACATATCGATTTAGGACGTAGGACCATTGTACCTGTAGATTCGAAATAAGGGTTGTGGTGGTCTACAGGTTGGAGGTTCTTCTTGACCTACAGTCTGCAGATAAAGCTTATGATGATGGTCTTGTTATCTGCAAATATCAGTTGTGGTGGTAGGGTTAGGGTGACCTCTTGTAGTGTCTCGATATCGGTTGACCTGTTACTAGATAATTGTTGGTTGTCCTCATTATCTACCATTGGTCCATACAGGATGCGTTGGCATGTTGCCTGCAGATAAAGGTTGTGATGACCTCTTTCTGTAGATACCAATTGTCTTGGACTCCACTTCCATCTACAGACTGTGGTTTTGGAGCCTTCTAGGTTCAGTTGGTCGTAACCTTTTTTGTGCAGTCTGAGGATCAAACTCGCTTGCCCGGTTTTTCTACAGCTTGTAGACCTCGGCTGTGGTCGTAGATACAGATCGTTGTGGCCCATTCACCTTCAGCCAGAAGACTTACAGCCATAACATACAAATTGGGCTTTCAGGTAGGGTGGTGATCACCTCCCCTCCTGTAGATGCAAGTTGTGATGTCCTCTTTGTAGACCGAAGATAAATTTGGGTTTATCTTTTTACGTACAGTCTGCAGACCCAGGTTGTGGTGGAACGTTAGACTAGCCAAAAACATTAGATGAATGTTAGAAGAAACTGAAAGACTGGCCAACAATTGGCAGAAGTTAAAGGACAATGTTGGCTGTGTTGGGTTTTAAGATGGCTGAACTTTTTTTTTACCACTGGAGGCAATCTACCTCCAACCCAAGTGTTCGACATGTATCGGAAGGGAATGGCCAGCTTTAACCTCAGTCTGTAGATGGGGGATATGGTGGGTTCTTCAAGGTCATCTTTTGTCTACAGAATTCAGTTGGACTGAAAGACCTCTTTCTTGTCAGCCTACCAATAGAGATTGGAGTGACCTCTTTATCTTTGGTCTACAGATACTAGTTGAGGTGACCTCTTTATCTTCGGTCTACAGAGATTGGTTGAGGTGACCTCTTTATCTTCAGTCTTCAGATACTGGTTGAAGTGACCTCTTCATCTTTGGTCTACAGAGATTGGTTAAGGTGACCTCTTTATCTTCAGTCTTCAGATACTGGTTGAGGTGACCTCTTCATCTTTGGTCTACAGAGATTGGTTGAGGTGACCTCTTTATCTTAGGTCTACAAATACTGGTTGAGGTGAAGTCTCGATCTTCGGTCTACAGATATTGGTTGAGGTGACCTCTTTATCTTTGGTCTACAGATACTGGTTGAAGTGACCTCTTTATCTTAGGTGTACAAATACTGGTTAAGATGACCTCTTTATCTTCGGTCTTCAGATACTGGTTAAGGTGACCTCTTCATCTTTGGTCTACAAATACTGGTTGAGGTGACCTCTTTATGTTTGGTGTTCAGATACTGGTTGAGGTGACCTCTTTATCTTAGATCTACAGACACAATTTGTAATAGTCATCTTCAGTCTACAGGTAGAGTTTTGGGGTGGCCTATAGACCTAGATTCAGAGGATACATCAGGTTGATTGCTTTATCTATTCTAGATAAACCTATTCAGTACTGGAGATACTGGGGTCACCAGACATCCTTAGACCTCAATGGTTGGTAAGCTGTACATAGATCTATATAACTATTCACCACCATTTTTGAAGGTCGCCCTGAGCAATCTTCCATGGAGTTTTTGGTCTTTCACAAATTGTTTGGCCTGTAATGTCTATGTAGTCGAGGCTGTTGTATGTCCTTCTGTCAAGAACGTGGTCTGCAAACGTCTGTACATTTTATGACCCAAGTGACTTCCATGTAAAGTTTCAATGTTCGGCAACATTGTTCTTCTGTGACTGTATAAAACTTTTTTTTAAATTTTCCAAATGCTTGAAAAATTGCAAAAACCAAGAAACGTTCTGCAATGTGTTTGATTCCTACATATAAAACATGGCGATGAATGATTATTACCATGTTTTTTTTCTTTTTTTTTCTAATGGGGTCATGGGGTCACGCTTAAAGCTTTATGTTAACTGCAAAGAGGGGCGTCCAGTTGAGAAAACCCATTTCCATCTACCGATTATTATAAGAGGTCCTCAATTCTTGACCAGAGAGGACATTGGTTACAAAGAGTGTCTTTCTCTCTGGAGGACAGATGATCCAGTGATTTGAATGAGTCTTGTGTAATTCCTCATCTCCCCTGTGGGGGTGCTGCAGGGATAGTGAACTCTTACTGCGGATCGCGGCCGATCACAGGGGATCCCATTAGTAGGTTGAAAAATGGTTTTCTCAATGGATTAGAAGGGATGCGAGTCGTGTCCTGTCCAGGGACATCAGGACTTAGGCTGGTCTTACACGGCCCTAATGTAAGTCCGCAATTGAGGGTTTTCAATTGCGGACACATTGTATTATTACACCAGCAGATATTTTATCTGTGGTGTGGTCGGGCCGCAACCATGGTCCGCAATTTATAGAACATGTCCGTCATGGCCGTGAATTGGCGGCACTGCATGGACTCGCCCATAGAACTCTACGGGCGAGTGCGGCAGGACACGGACGTGTGCGGAGTCTATGTTGCCGATCAGCAACTTGCAGACCGTACATTCAATACGGTTGTGTAAGACCGGCCTTATCCTCCATACTATTCTGAGGATGTATACAATTATTATTATTATTGTTATTGTTGCCATATCTTACATTGTTCTCAGTTTGCAGACTTTGTATGTTGTCGTGTCTATTCCGGTATTAGGTCTGAGCCGGCGGTAACAATATGGCAGGATGGACATTTGGTGATTGCGGCTGTTGAGTGTCTGATCCTTGGGCGATTTGTCTCCTCTCTAAGCAAAAGTAATCTCATTATTAGTTATGATTAGTTATTGGGAATTATTTAGTGTTGGCGATAAGTTATTATTTAGTTATTAATGTTATTATTTGTATTAATAATTATGTCATAGTGAATTACTACTAATGACTAATACAGAATATTACTTATTAACAGTTATTATTAATCATTATGTAATAGGTATTTTTTATTATTTATCATTAATTGGTTATTATTATTATTATTATTATTATTATTTATTTATTTATTTATTTTTTTTTTATTTTTATTTTTTTCCCTCCTGCCTGCTTAGTATTGTCTTGGCTTCCTATTATCACATACATAGTTGTATATTCGGGTCATTCTTTATATATTATTATAAGAGCAGTTACATGAGACGCATTCGGCTCTGCTAAATCTGAATATTACAGCAGGGAGTCAGCAGTTGTGTTACAAGGTTTGTGACCGGATGTGATATTACTGATATGACACAAGTCTGATGTGATATATAGCACGACACCCCTGTATATCCCGGTATCATCATCAGTCCTATATGATGTGATATGTAACCATGTATAAGATGTGTAATATATGTAATGTTCTATCTGTATGGAGCGTGATATACAATATATTGACCAGTGTGATATTACTGATATGACACAAGTCTGACATGATATATAGCATGACACCTGTGTATATCCAGGTACCATCACCAGTCCTATATGTTGTGATGTATAACCATCTAAACATGTATAAGATGTGTAATATATATAATGTTCTATCTGTATGGAGTCTATTATCCAGGTGTGATATTACAGATATGGCACAAGTCTGATATGATATATAGCATGACACCCCTGTGTATATCCAGGTACCATCACCAGTCCTATAGGTTGTGATGTATAACCATCCAAACATGTATAAGATGTGTAATATATATAATGTTCTATCTGTATGGAGCGTGATATACAATATATTGACCAGTGTGATATTACTGATATGACACAAGTCTGACATGATATATAGCACGACACCCCTGTGTATATCCCAGTATCGTCACCAGTCCTATATGATGTGATATGTAACCATGTATAAGATGTGTAATATATGTAATGTTCTATCTGTTTGGAGAGTGATATACAGTATATTGGCCAGTGTGATATTAGTGCTGGTGTAATATTAGATGTATATACAAAGCCTCTATATGTCCTATGTGGTACCAGTGATACATATTGTCAGACGCGTCCCATGTAATAGACAGCAGATATATTGGTCGAGCTGTGCTTATCAGTGATCTATAATAATGGCGCTATATAACGTCTGTCTAACGTATATATTTAACCCCCCGAGTTACAGTTTTCCTATTATATGTAGTTCTAGTCCTATATGATACTCCTCAGCCTGTGATGTCATTGATATGTAACGTATATAATGCTGATCCCTGTCAGGTATGTAATATCCGTCCTATGTAATACCCTCACCATATAATGTCAGACTTGTTTCATGTCCATTATATGATACTGATCAGTGTCATGTATGAAATCAGTGATTGTATGATACATGTATATTGTGTATATAATGTCACACCTGTGTCATATCTGATGGGTAATACAGATGAATGTTGTATCAGGGAGTTGTGATAGATCTGCCGGGACAAGAACCTTCTATAGTGCCATATAAAGCACAATAACTGCACCGTATAGTGTCCAAGCAGTGCACAAATAGTAGCAGCCTATGGGAGACAGATAACATATAGATGGCAGTGCCCAAATAGTAACATATGGGAGATAGATGACCTGTAGATGGCAGTGCCCGAATAATACCGCTATATAATAGATAACTGTACACACATAGTAACTAGATAACCATTCCCAAATATCACCACCTCATCTAGCTACTGTACAGGGGAACTATATGACACTGCTGTCTACATACTGTATGGTCATCTCACTTAATATCAGTGATATACGATGCCCTAGTAATGCCACCATACAGTAGCAGGGTCCCACCATACGGTATTATGTAATGTGAGGCTATTCAATGGGTACAGGTCCCGTACTCCAGTATATTGTGTATATAATCTGTATATAATTATTGCATCATACTGTATATCCTGCTCTATGTACAAACTATAATGTCTAATATATACTGTATATACTATATGCATGATAGAGTCTGATATATAATATGACAGGAAGAACATCGAGATGCGAAGAGTCATTTGTCATCTATCTGGACATCATTGGTCACCCAGTAAAAGATCAGAATCTGTGTTATTTATCTTAGTAACAATAGTTCACATTTTTATTAGAAATTCTCATTTATGTAATTTTAGTAAAATAGGAGCCAATGGAAAGATAAATATCTATAGCCTAATCCAGTGTCCAGGAGGTGACAGGGGAGCGGTATACAGAGTCTTATCTGTATATATGTTATATAGTCTACTACAGTACTGTCACCTGTCCTTAGGGCTAATGACATAACTCTGCTGACCCATCCAATAATAATAATAAACAGATGACTCTGGTGACCATACTGTAATGATAATGAGACGACTCTACTGACATTATACTATCTAATGATAATGAGATGACTCTGCTGACCATAATGTAATGATAATGAGACGACTCTATTGACATTATACTATCTAATGATAATGAGATGACCCTGCTGACCCATCCAATAATAATAAACAGATGACTCTGGTGACCATACTGTAATGATAATGAGACGACTCTACTGACATTATACTATCTAATGATAATGAGATGACTCTGCTGACCATAATGTAATGATAATGAGACGACTCTATTGACATTATACTATCTAATGATAATGAGATGACCCTGCTGACCCATCCAATAATAATAAACAGATGACTCTGGTGACCATACTGTAATGATAATGAGACGACTCTACTGACATTATACTATCTAATGATAATGAGATGACTCTGCTGACCATAATGTAATGATAATGAGACGACTCTATTGACATTATACTATCTAATGATAATGAGATGACCCTGCTGACCCATCCAATAATAATAAACAGATGACTCTGGTGACCATACTGTAATGATAATGAGACGACTCTACTGACATTATACTATCTAATGATAATGAGATGACTCTGCTGTTCATAATGTAATGATAATGAGACGACTCTGCTGACCCATCCAATAATAATAATCAGATGACTCTGGTGACCATACTGTAATGATAATAAGATGACTCTGCCGAACCATCCTAAAATGATAATGAGATGACTCTACTGACCCATCCTAAAATGATAATGAGATGACTCTACTGACCCATCCTATAATGATAAATAGATAATGTTACTGACCCATAATGGAGTGATAATGACACGACTCTTCTGAACCATGCTAAATCAATGATGAGATGACGATACTGTCCTCCCTCTCTCTAATGATATTGAGATGACTTTGCTGACCCATCCTATCATGATAATAGGATTGCTGAGCCAACCAATAATGACATTGAGATGACTGCTGGACCTTCCTAGGATAATGGTGAGATGACTCTGCGGACCCATCCTATAATGAGGATTAGCTGACTCTACCGACCCATCCTAGAATGATAATGAGATGACTCTCCTGGACCATCCTAAATCAATGAAGAAAAGACTTTACTGTACTGATACTGATTCTCTCTAATGACTTTGCTGACAAACCCTATAATGATAAGACCTCTGATCCATCCTTTAATGATAATGAGATGACTCTGCTGACCTGTCCCTTATTATGATGAGATGACTTTGCTGACCTGTCCCTTATTATGATGAGATGACTCTGCTGACCACAGACTCTCTACTGTGATGACTCTGTAGAACCTAAACTTTAATTAGAATGAGAGGACAGCTGATCCCAGTGATATAGAGATGACTCTGTTGACCCCATGATACAAGCTGTGTATATTGTCAGTACTTTACATTACTAGCTGTCTATACTATCAGCACTGTGTGATATACACTGTGTACTTTATTAGCAGTGTATGATATACACTGTATATACTATCTGTACTGTATAACCTGAGCTGTGTATGTTATCATTGCTGTATACACTCTCAGTGCTATATGATATAAACTGTGTATGCTAACAGCAATGCATGATATAAGCTGTGTATAGATTATGAGTACTGTGTTATATAAGCTGCATATACCATATACACTGTATGAAATAAGTTGTTTATAACACTAGTGCTTTATAATATACAGTGATTTGTATTTACTATCAATACTGTATACATTTCGCTACATGTAACATCAGTGCTTATATTACATAGCCTGTTACTGTATACTATCAGTACTGTGTGATATAAGTTGTGTAGCCTATCAGTGCTGTATGATGTGAGTTATATGCTCTATTAACATCAGTGCTATATGATATAAGCAGTGTGCCAAACTGTATATACTCAGAGCTGTAAAGTATTTAGTACTGTGTGATATCAGCGCTGTATCATAGATGCTGTTGATATTATCAGTGTTGTATAGTATGGACTGTACCTTCTAACATTGTTATATGTTATAAGCTGTTTATACTATTGGTACTGTACTGTACCCTGTGATATAAACTGTTTATATGCCCGGCACTGTATAATACGAACTACATATAATGTAAGTGATGTATTATATAAGCTGTTTATACTATGCGAGCTGTATGATATAGATTACATACAACATCATTCCTGTATGAGCTAAACTGTTTATATTGAACATGATACTGTAGCCTACATATAACATCATTACTGTATAATATAAACTACATATACTATAACAGCAATGTATGATACAAACTGTGTATACTATCAGTATTGTATTACATACTGTAGACTACCTATAATATCAGATCTGTGTGATATAAACTGGTTATACCAGCAGTGTTGTATAATATACTGTAGACTACATATAGTAACAGAGCTGTATTATATAAACAGTTTATACTATCAGTATTGTAAGCTACATATCACATTAGTGCTGTATGATATACACAGATTATTCTGTCATCACTGTATGATATAATCTTTACATGCTATTGGTAGTGTATGATATGAGCTATATATAACATCAGTGCTGTATGATATAGCCTACATATAACATCAGCGCTGTATGATATAAATTGCTTATGCCATACACTATTGGCTATATATAACAGCTGTTCACCAGAGGTTATATAAGCTGTCTGTATTATCAGTGCCGTGTTATATAGGACATCATTGCTGAATGATAATAACTATTTATATTATGAATGCTGTATGACATAAATTGTGAATATCATCAGTGCTGTACGACATCAGTAGTGTAAAGTATTGGCGCTGTATATGAGCTAGTTGTGTATTAACATTGTATATATAAGCTGTTTGTACATTCAATGTTATATATTAATAGTTCTGTATGATTATAACAACATATAACATTAGTAGTGTATGATATAAACTGTGTATGCAATTATTGCTATATAATATAAGCTGTAGAGCAAACATTGTATATACTAATTGTACATTATTAATGCTGTGTGATATAGGCTGCACTAAGTGTAATATCAGTGCTGTATGATACATAGTGTATATATTATCTGTATATGCTATCACTCCTGTGTGATATAAACTGGGTATATTATCAGTACTGTATGATATAAAACTGTATATGCTATCAGTGCAGTATAATATAAGCTGTGCATATTATCAGTACTGTGTAATATAAATTGTATACTCTGGATATATTATCAGCGCTGTATGATACAAGCACATACTGGACTAGGAATAGGACCCCTTATGTTATAGGGCCACTTACCCCCTTCTGTTTATATTATTTTACAGATAGCATTATAGCAGCAAATTCATAAATGTTAAGTTTTATTTTATTTCCAATTCGGCCCCTGCCCTTTACTGTTATATTCCTTATTTACAATATGAATCTGCTGGAAAGACAGAACATTCCAGTATAATCCGTATAAGAAGAGAGCAGAAAATACTACAATAGAACATAATAAACTATAGAGAATATAAAAAAATGAAAATGCAAAAATAGGAAGTATAATAGAACATTCCAGAGTAATAGAAAATATTACAATAGAACATAGCAGGGCAATAACATATACTACAATAGAACATAGCAGAGTAATAGAAAATATTAGAATCGAACATTCTACCACCATAGAATATGCCAAAGCAATAAAAAATACAATAGAAAATATCAGTATAATAGAACATAGCAGGGCAATAACATATACTACAATAGAACATAGCAGGACAATACCATATACTACAATAGAACATAGCAGGACAATACTATATACTACAATAGAACATAGCAGGACAATACTATATACTACAATAGAACATAGCAGGACAATACTATATACTACAATAGAACATAGCAGGACAATACCATATACTACAATAGAACATAGCAGGACAATACTATATACTACAATAGAACATAGCAGGACAATACCATATACTACAATAGAACATAGCAGGACAATACTATATACTACAATAGAACATAGCAGGACAATAACATATACTACAATAGAACATACCAGGACAATAACATATACTACAATAGAACATAGCAGCGCAATAACATATACTACAATAGAACATAGCAGGACAATAACATATACTACAATAGAACATACCAGGACAATAGACAATAACATATACTACAATAGAACATAGCAGCGCAATAACATACACTACAATAGAACATAGCAGGACAATAACATATACTACAATAGAACATACCAGGACAATAGACAATAACATATACTACAATAGAACATAGCAGGGCAATAACACAATACAACATACCAGGGCAATAACATATATTACAATAGAACATAGCAGGGCAATAACATATACTACAATAGAACATAGCAGGACAATACTATATACTACAATAGAACATAGCAGGACAATAACATATACTACAATAGAACATAGCAGGACAATAACATATACTATAATAGAACATAGCAGGACAATAACATATACTACAATAGAACATAGCAGGACAATAACATATACTACAATAGAACATAGCAGCGCAATAACATATACTACAATAGAACATAGCAGGACAATAACATATACTACAATAGAACATAGCAGCGCAATAACATACACTACAATAGAACATAGCAGGACAATAATATATACCACAATAGAACATACCAGGACAATAGACAATAACATATACTACAATAGAACATAGCAGGACAATAACATATACTACAATAGAACATACCAGGACAATAGACAATAACATATACTACAATAGAACATACCAGGACAATAGACAATAACATATACTACAATAGAACATAGCAGGGCAATAACACAATACAACATACCAGGGCAATAACATATATTACAATAGAACATAGCAGGGCAATAACATATACTACAATAGAACATAGCAGGACAATACTATATACTACAATAGAACATAGCAGGACAATAACATATACTACAATAGAACATAGCAGGACAATAACATATACTATAATAGAACATAGCAGGACAATAACATATACTACAATAGAACATACCAGGACAATAACATATACTACAATAGAACATAGCAGCGCAATAACATATACTACAATAGAACATAGCAGCGCAATAACATACACTACAATAGAACATAGCAGGACAATAATATATACCACAATAGAACATACCAGGACAATAGACAATAACATATACTACAATAGAACATAGCAGGACAATAACATATACTACAATAGAACATAGCAGGACAATAACATATACTACAATAGAACATACCAGGACAATAACATATACTACAATAGAACATAGCAGCGCAATAACAGATACTACAATAGAACATAGCAGCGCAATAACATATACTACAATAGAACATAGCAGCGCAATAACATACACTACAATAGAACATACCAGGACAATAACAGATACTACAATAGAACATAGCAGCGCAATAACATATACTACAATAGAACATAGCAGCGCAATAACATACACTACAATAGAACATACCAGGACAATAGACAATAACATATACTACAATAGAACATAGCAGGGCAATAACACAATACAACATACCAGGGCAATAACATATATTACAATAGAACATAGCAGGGCAATAACATATACTACAATAGAACATACCAGGACAATAGACAATAACATATACTACAATAGAAAATAGCAGGACAATAACATATACTACAATAGAACATACAAGAATAGATGTATCAGTATAATAGATCATAGCAGGACAATATAAAACATCAGGACACAACAAGCAATAACAGTAACAAATATACCAGAAAGATACAAAATACAACAAATAAATAAATACCAATAAAGTAAAAAGTTTCGAACAAAAGAGATCACCAAAATGTTAAATACAGAGAGAAAAACCAAACCCTATACAATGACAAAGTGATGCAACATTACAGCACATAGAATAACCAATGTAAAGTAACAGGAGAACAGAAATATCCAGACAATGTGATAGAACAATCTAATATATCAGATCAATATCAAATTCATGTCTCAAAATCATAAAAAATCAGTATAATAGAAGATACTAGAACAATAGATAACACAGCAGATCAGTAGAATGTAGCGGATGTAACATGTGACCGCAGCGCTCGGGGCTATAACGTGACGCTATAGCAGTATTGTGTATGGTTTCTATGTATCGGATTGTTCTGTACATCTTGTTCTCTGTTCCATCTTAGTGTCAGCTTTTGGTCTTCCGGCGTCTTTATCTTCTGTATTTTTTGTCTGACTGTTTTTTATATAGATTGTTATCACTTTGTGCCGTGTGTGGAAATAAGAATCTATTTCTAACTGGAAACCATCCACAAGCAGGCCGGCTGGGGATTACACATCTTATTATGGCTTTGCACATGCAACATCTGAATTTGTTACATGCACAAGGTTGTACTGTTCCAGATTCATGAATTTATTAACAAAAGCCACAACCTCCCTGCATGCTGATGGTTTCCATGTAGCTAGTTTTTTTAATGCCAAACAGTGAAAGGTAAATATGAGTCTAAAAAGGAGAATTTGACAACGAGGCGACATTCTACACTTGACCATTTATTGTAAAGGAAACTCATTTAGGGTGTCATTGGCATTCTCAGACAGGTTGGGGGGATGGGGGTAGTAGAGATGTTTTTCTGAGCTATTGTCATTCATGTCTTTATATTCAGTCTGGGACCACTAAATTACCCCAACTGCTTCCTTAAAGGGGATGTGTCACCAAAAAAGAACTAAAAATTTAATAAATAAATTCAAAAAAATTGGTGACACATTCCCTTTAAGGGCTGAGTAATATTGTGAATATGTCAGGATGTCACATAGTCGTATACTGTATCTTGTATAAAGCAATGCTGTAAAATAACACCTTAAAGGGACATTTGGGCTACATCAAAAGGGGTTCCCCGGGGAAGCAAAAAGCTTCTGCAGCCACAAGTAGCCCCTCTGGTGATAAAAACAGGTCACCAGGAGTTATAAC
Source organism: Leptodactylus fuscus (assembly GCF_031893055.1). Taxonomy (NCBI): domain Eukaryota; kingdom Metazoa; phylum Chordata; class Amphibia; order Anura; family Leptodactylidae; genus Leptodactylus; species Leptodactylus fuscus. The sequence goes on along the minus strand of NC_134274.1, from coordinate 5,262,065 downwards.
CAAAGGACCCAGAGCAATAAGGTTGTTGATAAATTAGTGGTTGTAACTGGTGGCGCTGTTGTATTAATGTCTAAGGGAAACACAGGTCTTAGCAAAGTGGTGAAAAGTGGTACTGCAAATAACAGGAATCACAACCAGATACTATAATGGGTCAGATTACTATACCGCACAGAGGTCGCATCTGGATATAAGCAAATCCAATCAAATACGAAAATTATTAAGACTGTAAAGGAGCAGCAATCACATTCTGGTACAGTAGGGGCAATATTATATTAGTTATATTTTTATCCATGGAGGGCAGTATACTTTTTTATAGGGGTTGTATTATAGTAGTCATATTCCTGTACATAGGAGTAGTATTATAGTAGTTATATACTTGTACATAGGAGTAGTATTATAGTAGTTATATACTTGTACATAGGAGTAGTATTATAGTAGTGATATTCTTGTACATAGGAGTAGTATTATAGTAGTTATATTCTTGTACATAGGAGCAGTATTATAGTAGTTATATTCTTGTACATAGGAGCAGTATTATAGTAGTTATATTCTTGTACATAGGAGCAATATTATAGTAGTTATATTCTTGTACATAGAGGGCAGTATTATAGTAGTTATATTCTTGTACATAGGAGTAGTATTATAGTAGTTATATTCTTGTACATAGGAGTAGTATTATAGTAGTTATATTTATGTACATAGGAGCAGTATTATAGTAGTTATATTCTTGTACATAGGGGCAGTATTATAGCGGTTATATTCTTGTACATAGGAGTAGTATTATAGTAGTTATATTCTTGTACATAGCAGGTAGTATTATAGTAGTTATATTCTTGTACATAGGAGTAGTATTATAGTAGTTATATTCTTGTACATAGGAGGTAGTATTATAGTAGTTATATTCTTGTACATAGGAGCAGTATTATAGTAGTTATATTCTTGTACATAAGATCAGTATTATAGTAGTTATATTCATGTACATAGGAGGTAGTATTATAGTAGTTATATTCTTGTACATAGGAGCAGTATTCTAGTAGTTATATTCTTGTACATAGGGGCAGTATTATAGCGGTTATATTCTTTTACATAGGGGCAATATTATAGTGTTTATATTCTTGTACATAGGAGTAGTATTATAGTAGTTATATTCATGTACATAGGAGGTAGTATTATAGTAGTTATATTCTTGTACATAGGAGTAGTATTATAGTAGTTATATTCTTGTACATAGGAGTAGTATTATAGTAGTTATATTCTTGTATATAGGAGTGGTATTATAGTAGTTATATTCTTGTACATAGGAGTAGTATTATAATAGTTATATTCTTGTACATAGGAGCAGTATTATAGTAGATATATTCTTGTACATAGGGGTAGTATTATAGTGTTTATATTCTTGTACATAGGGGGCAGTATTATAGTGGTTATATTCTTGTACATAGGAGGTAGTATTATAGTGGTTATATTGTTGTACATAGGGGTAGTATTATAGTAGTTATATTCTTGTACATAGGAGTAGTATTATAGTAGTTATATTCTTGTACATAGGAGCAGTATTATAGTAGTTATATTCTTGTACATAGGAGGTAGTATTATAGTAGTTATATTCTTGTACATAGGAGCAGTATTATAGTAGTTATATTCTTGTACATAGGAGTAGTATTATAGTAGTAATATTCTTGTACATAGGAGCAGTATTATAGTAGTTATATTCTTGTACATAGGAGTAGTATTATAGTAGTTATATTCTTGTACATAGGAGCAGTATTATAGTAGTTATATTCTTGTACATAGGAGTAGTATTATAGTGGTTATATTGTTGTACATAGGGGCATTGTTATAGCAGATATATTCTTGTACATAGTGGCAGTATTATAACAGTTATAGTATTGTACATGATGCAGTATTATATTAGTTATATTCTTGTACATAGGAGCAGTATTATAGTAGTTATATTCTTGTACATAGGAGCAGTATTATAGCAGTTATATTGTTCTACATAGGGGCAGCATTATAGTGGTTATTTTCTTGGACATGATGCAGTATTATACTGGTTCCACATATGGAGAGTATTGTAGTACAGATGATTACTAGTGGGAAGATACTATTGGACATTAGTTATTCAGTGTAGCCAAAATGGAAAGTAGTTCCCAAAACGTGTCTGGTGGACTCGATGTGTCTGGGCATGTTCAACCCGTTAAGTCACATCTCAGTGGTGTAATCCCTCATGTCTCCTGTGGAGGTGCTGTAGAGACACATGTGCTGCCAGGCTCCTCCGATCTCTTGGGGTCTCAGCTGCTGGGATGAGTTAGGAACAATCATCCACATATTTGTGGTATCAGTCTTATGGCGACTAATGCCGCAACAGTAACACATGTCAGGTTGGAGTCGATTCCTCCTGTCTATACAAGCTTTATACCTGACTAGACCACGTACAGATGTAGCAGAGCTGAGTTTGTTACATATAGTGTATATGGTTCCCTTTATACATCATAATAAGGCACAAGCAATTAAGCCTTCAAGAGGTTAATGGACACCTATATCAATAGTGGCAGATATCAGACCGACCTCTAAATCAGTGCCAGCCTCGACCCATATATACTGTATGTACGTGTACTAAACCCTCAAAGAGTTAATAAATTCAGCTCTGCTCCATCTGTAGTGTTGGAGCCTAATTCTGTGTGTCCATGTTCTGAGAGACGTTGTTGTTCATGTATGAGCCTCCACGCTGCCCCCCTACAAGACACTGAGGCGTTCTGTTATAGTCACCGGAAACGTGTAGGCCACTGACGTTGACTCAGATTTCCCTTTGACGACCCGTAACGTCATTGCTATTTATCAAGGACAATGTCCTGTCCATGTTTTCTATGTTCGTGTGGTGAGTTGACATTTCTCTCTTCTGTAACTCTTTGTTGTCCTTCTACACTTTTGTATTGTTTCAAAAGGTCGCCCATATCCAAAAACATTCAAAAATACTAAAGAGTCTACTAGACCAGCAGTGGCCAAATACTCCCCTGGCAGTAAAGAGGTTAATTTGATAATTTGGGGTGGCCTAGGGCAATGAAGAGGTTAATTTGATATTCTTTGATAGTCTAAAGCAGTAGAGGCGATATTTAATGTCTTGGGTGGTCTAGGGCAACGAAGAGGTTAAATATACAGCCCTTGATGCTGTAGGACAGCAAAGAGTTTATGTTACCTTTTTGGGTGGTCTATGGTAGTAAATGGGTTAACGTTACTTTCCTTGGTGGTCTAGGGCAGTAAAGAGGTTAATGTTACTTACTGGGTGGTCTTGGGCAGTGAAGAGGATATCGTAACCTTCTCGGGTGGTCTAAGGCAGTAAAGAGATTAATTTTACCTTCTTGGGCAGTCTAGGGCAGTGAAGAGCTTAATATTATCTTGGTGGGTGGTCTAGGGCAGTGAAGAGGTTAATGTTACTTACTGGGTGGTCTTGGGCAGTGAAGAGGATATCTTTACCTTCTCGGGTGGTCTAAGGCAGTAAAGAGATTAATGTTACTTCTTGAGAGGCCTAGGGCAGTGAAGAGGTTAATGTTACCTTCTGGGGTGGTCTAGGACAGCAATAAGGTTAACTTTAGCTCCTTGGGTGGTCTAGGGCAGTGAAGAAGTTTACCTTGCCTTCTTGAGTGGTCTAGGGCAGTGAAGAGGTTAATGTTAACTTCTTGGGCAGTCTAGGGCAGTGAGGAGGTTAACATTTCCTTTTGGGTGGTCTAGGGCAGTGAAGAGGTTAACATTTCCTTCTTGGGTCGTCTAGGGCAGTAAAGAGGTAAATGTTACCTTCTTGGGCAGTGTAGGGCAGAGAAGAGGTTAATATTATCTTGGTGGGTGGTCTAGGGCAGCAATGAGTTCTGTAAGCTCCTTGGGTGTTCTAGGGCAGTGTAGAGGTCAGTTTTACATTTTCGGAGGTCTAGGGCAGGTAACACATGGCGAATGTTAAGTCATAAGTTTGACCAGTTTTATGACCTGGAATGGATCACTGACCCCCAGAACAGACAGATGGGAGTCACATGGTCATGTATGAAGAAGCCATGGCCATGTAGACCATCATGTTATGGGGTGGCTAAAAATTTTTACTGCATTGTCCTCCACACCACTTCTGCCTCTACTAAATTGCCCTACAAAAAATTGCATCTATACTAAAAAGTTTGGTCCCTACTGGTCTAGAACAATGGCAGATGATATGAGTCCCATTAGATTTGGGATCTGTGCACCTGTGATTAGTTTAGCCAAGATCTAACTCAATGGAAGACGCATCTGGTGGCCACATGGGGGTAATGCTAATTTTTTGAGGGCTTGTTAGTCTGACTCCGTCGTTTTCCTCTTGTAGCCAACATCAATGTAGTTACATTTCTCCATCCATTCCCAATCCATCTGTGATAGACAATCTAGACCAGGGAAACTTTTTGGAATCCATGAAATTTTCCATTCAGTGGATTTGGACCAATGATTGATTTTGGTTAGATTGACCCATTATCTGGTGTTGTCGGGGCCACCTTAAAGGGGAGAGTTAATAGAGTTGACTGAGGAGATCCTTTAGTCTTAGCAGATACAAAGACCATCTTGACCTCTGGAGGACTAATCCTGTCCTGCGATACATGAGCAACCTATTGGGTATGAATGGACGCTGTGTAATACTTCATTCATCCTGCGGGGGCAGTGCAGAGAAACTGAACACTTACTACCAGGATCATCGGGGATCGGAGGAAGCACTTTGTGATCAACTAGCGACCCATTGATCAAGTAGGGGGTTGTCCAAAACAATGAACTCCACAAAGATTAACCCTTTAGCCTCTGTATATGGGTAAATCAACTCTTGGCTGTAAAACACGGCAGAACCAGTGATGTCCTCCGTTAGAAGAGAAAAGGGATCCCATTGAGAGCAGTCGGAGTTTTTCCTTTGGTCACTGGTTCCCTCCCAGTTCTACAGTCAAAAGATTCAAAAAATCCCAAAATACTGAGATTTTTTTTTGGGGGGGGAAAAAACAACAAGGAGAAGCCCTGATGCTCTGCTGAGGTCTGATATGGGATTCTAGGAGGTGCAATGCTCTGCATATCTGTCTATACTATGCCAGTGTGATGCTCTGCAGACGGCCTCCCTCATCTGGTAGGTGAAACCATCTGCAGACGTCTTCTCTTATCTACAACGGTCTGTGTTGATTTCGATACTTTCCCATATTGGAGATTGTAGAGGAGCAATGCTCTGCGTTACGTCACTCTTACCATAATATCCATCCAATCTGTCTGGTTCTTACCGAGTGCGATGCTCTGCAGGCGGTGTCCCTCATTCCGTGGGTGTAATCTTCTGCAGGCATCTTCCTGGCTGCGATGCTCTGCAGGGTACTGTGGTGGAGACGCTCGATTGGATCCCATCTCATAATGACATGGGTTTCTATTGTCTTTTCTAATTTTCCTTTGAATGTAAGATTTTTTTTCATTTTGTGCTTCTTTGGGCTCCCAGTGTATACATCTATAAGACATGTATGTATATACATATAGAAGTACATATGTATATATATATACACACACTCACGCACGCAGGAGAACCTATATACTGGGTGAGTCTTGGTCAGACAGCATGCGGGAGGGTGCACGGAATAAAGCCTAGAGAAATGACCCACCGACTCCGAGCCATTATTATTGTCATTACTGATCTGTCTGATTGTATCTCAGTGTACGGAATGTAAGTGGATGGATGGATGGATAGATAGATAGATAGATAGATAGATAGATAGATAGATGGATATTAGATAGATAGATAGATAGATAGGAGATAGATAGATAGATAGATAGATAGATAGGAGATAGAGAGAGAGATCGATAGATAGATAGATAGATAGAGAGATAGGAGATAGATAGATAGATAGATAGATAGAGAGAGAGAGAGAGAGAGAGAGAGAGATAGATAGATAGATAGATAGATAGATAGATAGATAGATAGATAGATAGATAGATAGGAGATAGATAGATAGATAGATAGATAGATAGGAGATAGATAGATAGATAGATAGATAGATAGATAGATAGATAGATAGATAGGAGATAGATAGATAGATAGATAGATAGATAGATAGATAGATAGGAGATAGATAGATAGATAGATAGATAGATAGATAGATAGATAGGAGATAGATAGATAGATAGATAGATAGGAGATAGATAGATAGATAGATAGATAGATGATAGATAGAGAGATAGGAGATAGATAGATAGATAGATAGATAGATAGATAGATAGATAGATAGATAGGAGATAGATAGATAGATAGATAGATAGGAGATAGATAGATAGATAGGAGATAGATAGATAGATAGATAGAGCGATAGATAGATAGATAGATAGATAGATAGATAAATGAATGTTGACTATTTAGAGAGTTTTCCTCCATCACTTGGTGAAAGCTGTAAAAGAGACGGAATCAGGAATGAGGTAACACAGTTCTATCATTTATATAATAACTTCCATTTCTTGCTCTCGCAGGTTCTTATGATTTGTAATTTTTCTCTTTGCTGACCAAGAGACAACAAGGGACAATTATTCCTTGTAATTTTGCATAGGTTTCCCATCCTATAGTAATTATTTATGTTTACAAAAATGTTTCATGTTATTCCTCTACATTGTTATACAGGGTTAGATTTGTTGGAGTTCCCCTTTAAGATAACGGGCCGAGCTCAGCGTCCCCGTCTCATAGTTGTGGTCTTGGGCAGTTGAGTTGGTCCTTCTATATTCCCAGGTGATGCAGAGATGTGAAGGGTTAAACATAATCTTCCTGGTGGTCTTGGGCAGAGAAGGGGTAATTATCCAGTGTCTTGTTGTCAAGAGAAGTGAAGGGGTTCATTTAAATTTCTTGGTCATGTGGGGTTAGGAGGGGTTAATTTCACATTTCTTGGTGGTCTGGGGTAGTGAAGGAGTTAATGATACTTTCCGGTTGCTCCTCCTCCTTGCCACCTCCTGAAACCAAACTCAGCCCCAGCTCAGCTCACCCGATGTCCTGTCCTCATGGTCAAGATGAACCAAGGTAAGCAAACTTCTTATTGATAAGGGGGGCGGAGGAGGAAATTTTACATTAACCCCTTCTCTGCCTTGGCAAACCACGTCATATCCACTTCCTGGTGGTGCAGGGCAGCGAAGGGGTCAGGGGTTCATTCATATTGTTTATAGGGGGCCTGTCCTTGGAGTAACCTCTACCGGTTGGAGACATGGGGCAGTTCCCAGCAACTACTACCCTGGTTCACACCCTAGGGGGCATCGTTTTAGTGTAGGGCAGTTTGTGAGCCTCTCACCCAACTTTCCCAGCACCCTTAATTCCAAATCTGTCTGGGTATGATTCAACGTAGGAATGTATCAAGGCCGAATTAGCCCCAATCTTGGGTAAATTGATTGACGACGACTTCCTGGTGGTCACCCAGCTTTCCCGGAGACAGCTATAATCTGATAGCGTGTTATTTGAGCGCCCTCATGATCTGCAGATCTCGCCGTATCCTCCCGGATATGAAGTGTCGCTGTCTCAGACGCACCTTAGTATTATTTTGCTCCTTTGCTCAGATCCTTGTTAGAGACAGTTCTAATTAGACGCAGTACCTGTCCAGTACAGCCATGAATAATGCAGGAGGCCGGAGAGCGCAACGTTCTAATATTAGCAGCGAGAACCGGATTAATTAACGTTAATAGGACCAGGATCATTCCCTGCACGGAAAAATCCGGCAAAGATCATAATGTGATAGAACTGATGCGGGGACGGCGAAGAACATCTCATCAATAAGTGGGAGAAGGATTCTTAAGGAGACAACGTCTTAAGGAGACCAACAAACAGCCCCAATATCACATGTAGTCACCGGTCAGTAGAGGAGACGTCGCCCGCGGGACATCCTGGACCGGTCAGTAGAGGAGACGTCGCCCGCGGGACATCCTGGACCGGTCAGTAGAGGAGACGTCACCCGTGGGACATCCTGGACCGGTCAGTAGAGGAGACGTCGCCCGCGGGACATCCTGGACCGGTCAGTAGAGGAGACGTCACCCGTGGGACATCCTGGACCGGTCAGTAGAGGAGACGTCACCCGTGGGACATCCTGGACCGGTCAGTAGAGGAGACGTCGCCCGCGGGACATCCTGGACCGGTCAGTAGAGGAGACGTCGCCCGCGGGACATCCTGGACCGGTCAGTAGAGGAGACGTCACCCGTGGGACATCCTGGACCGGTCGGTAGAGGAGACGTCGCCCGCGGGACATCCTGGACCGGTCAGTAGAGGAGCCGTCGCCCGCGGGACATCCTGGACCGGTCAGTAGAGGAGACGTCCCCACGAGACATCCTGGACCGGTCAGTAGAGTAGACGTCGCCCGCGGGACATCCTGGACCGGTCAGTAGAGGAGACGTCGCCCGCGGGACATCCTGGACCGGTCAGTAGAGGAGACGTCCCCACGAGACATCCTGGACCGGTCGGTAGAGGAGACGTCGCCCGCGGGACATCCTGGACCGGTCAGTAGAGGAGACGTCGCCCGCGGGACATCCTGGACCGGTCAGTAGAGGAGACGTCCCCACGAGACATCCTGGACCGGTCAGTAGAGGAGACGTCGCCCGCGGGACATCCTGGACCGGTCAGTAGAGGAGACGTCCCCACGAGACATCCTGGACCGGTCAGTAGAGGAAACGTCGCCCGCGGGACATCCTGGACCGGTCAGTAGAGGAGACGTCCCCACGAGACATCCTGGACCGGTCAGTAGAGGAAACGTCTCCCGCGGGACATCCTGGACCCGTCAGTAGAGGAGACGTCGCCCGCGGGACATCCTGGACCGGTCAGTAGAGGAGACGTCCCCACGAGACATCCTGGACCGGTCAGTAGAGGAGACGTCGCCCGCGGGACATCCTGGACCGGTCAGTAGAGGAGACGTCCCCACGAATCATCCTGGACCGGTCAGTAGAGGAGACGTCGCCCGCGGGACATCGTGGACTGGTCAGTAGAGGAAACGTCTCCCGCGGGACATCCTGGACCCGTCAGTAGAGGAGACGTCACCCGCGGGACATCCTGGACCGGTCAGTAGAGGAGACGTCGCCCGCGGGACATCCTGGACCGGTCAGTAGAGGAGACGTCCCCACGAGACATCCTGGACCGGTCAGTAGAGGAGACGTCGCCCGCGGGACATCCTGGACCGGTCAGTAGAGGAGACGTCCCCACGAGACATCCTGGACCGGTCAGTAGAGGAAACGTCTCCCGCGGGACATCCTGGACCCGTCAGTAGAGGAGACGTCCCCACGAGACATCCTGGACCGGTCAGTAGAGGAGACGTCGCCCGCGGGACATCCTGGACCGGTCAGTAGAGGAGACGTCCCCACGAATCATCCTGGACCGGTCAGTAGAGGAGACGTCACCCGTGGGACATCCTGGACCGGTCAGTAGAGGAGACGTCGCCCCAATAATCACAAGCAGATCTGTATTATAAAAGACTTTACTTTCCATTGATAAATAACAACTGTGGGGCCGATCCAGGATGATGAAGAGACCAGGAGACTAAACATTTACAAAGGCTTTATAATGAGCAGTGCCCCCTACTGGACGGTGTAGTCAGGCAGGTAAGGGGACGTCACCCGCGGGACATCCTGGACCGGTCAGTAGAGGAGACGTCGCCCGCGGGACATCCTGGACCGGTCAGTAGAGGAGACGTCCCCACGAGACATCCTGGACCGGTCAGTAGAGGAGACGTCGCCCGCGGGACATCCTGGACCGGTCAGTAGAGGAGACGTCCCCACGAGACATCCTGGACCGGTCAGTAGAGGAAACGTCTCCCGCGGGACATCCTGGACCCGTCAGTAGAGGAGACGTCGCCCGCGGGACATCCTGGACCGGTCAGTAGAGGAGACGTCCCCACGAGACATCCTGGACCGGTCAGTAGAGGAGACGTCGCCCGCGGGACATCCTGGACCGGTCAGTAGAGGAGACGTCCCCACGAATCATCCTGGACCGGTCAGTAGAGGAGACGTCGCCCGCGGGACATCGTGGACTGGTCAGTAGAGGAAACGTCTCCCGCGGGACATCCTGGACCCGTCAGTAGAGGAGACGTCGCCCGCGGGACATCCTGGACCGGTCAGTAGAGGAGACGTCACCCGTGGGACATCCTGGACCGGTCAGTAGAGGAGACGTCGCCCGCAGGACATCCTGGACCGGTCAGTAGAGGAGACGTCACCCGCGGGACATCCTGGACCGGTCAGTAGAGGAGACGTCGCCTGCGGGACATCCTGGACCGGTCAGTAGAGGAGACGTCGCCCCAATAATCACAAGCAGATCTGTATTATAAAAGACTTTACTTTCCATTGATAAATAACAACTGTGGGGCCGATCCAGGATGATGAAGAGACCAGGAGACTAAACATTTACAAAGGCTTTATAATGAGCAGTGCCCCCTACTGGACGGTGTAGTCAGGCAGGTAAGGGGACTTTGTCACCATTATTATTGGTGCCATCAGTGTACTGAACCACGTGACGCCCTCTAATGCCTAGAACAAAGGGGGTGCCATGTCCCGTAATGGGTTCATAGTCTTATCCTGAACCCCCCCATTGCTGACCCCACCACTCCCAACCATATCAATGCTGACCCCACCATTCCTGACTCCACCACTCCTGACCCCACTAATCCCGACCCCCCCAATCCTGACCCCACTACTCCTGACCCCTCTCATTCTTCAGCACTTTGGCAACATTGTAACACAATCTCATTCGCTACAATAGGCATTAGAGAGGGTCCTAATGGACAGGCGACCATCAGCCATCTTCTCACTCAGTGTCACGGCCCAAAATTTTAAGACCATAAAAATGCATTTTAGAAGAAAATACCCTGAAGATAAGACTTGTATATAGAGGTCACTAGGTGGGGACCTTGTACTGGGTGGAGGTGCTTCTAAACCTGGTCCTAATAGAAATTGGGGTTTTCCAAGGAATATTTTTAAGTGCATTTTTTGCTTATCACAGGAGCAAGGGATCCCCATAATCAGGACTAGTGAGTGGAAGCGGGTCTGATAACTACTACATTTCCAGGTTATGGGGTGTCAGGGGGTAGTTTGGCCATAAGTGAACTTTTTGACTTTCTTTTGTTTTGTTATTACTTGGGACATTTTGGGATGAAGAAATGAAAGGCAGTGAATATAAAGTCCAGGATACAAAGAAGGGAAGCCATAAGCAGGTAGAGGACATTCAATGGGAGGGTCACCAGAACCAGCATATCACCCCAGCCCTGCAGATAGATAGGTTACTGTCACCAGAACCAGCATATCACCCCAGCCCTGCAGATAGATAGGTTACTGTCACCAGAACCAGCATATCACCCCAGCCCTGCAGATAGATAGGTTACTGTCACCAGAACCAGCATATCACCCCAGTCCTGCAGATAGATAGGTTACTGTCACCAGAACCAGCATATCACCCCAGTCCTGCAGATAGATAGGTTACTGTCACCAGAACCAGCATATCACCCCAGTCCTGCAGATAGATAGGTTACTGTCACCAGAACCAGCATATCACCCCAGCCCTGCAGATAGATAGGTTACTGTCACCAGAACCAGCATATCACCCCAGTCCTGCAGATAGATAGGTTACTGTCACCAGAACCAGCATATCACCCCAGCCCTGCAGATAGATAGGTTACTGTCACCAGAAGCAGCATATCACCCCAGCCCTGCAGATAGATAGGTTACTGTCACCAGAACCAGCATATCACCCCAGCCCTGCAGATAGATAGGTTACTGCCACCAGAACCAGCATATCACCCCAGCCCTGCAGATAGATAGGTTACTGTCACCAGAACCAGCATATCACCCCAGCCCTGCAGATAGATAGGTTACTGTCACCAGAACCAGCATATCACCCCAGCCCTGCAGATAGATAGGTTACTGTCACCAGAACCAGCATATCACCCCAGCCCTGCAGATAGATAGGTTACTGTCACCAGACCCAGCATATCACCCCAGCCCTGCAGATAGATAGGTTACTGTCACCAGACCCAGCATATCACCCCAGCCCTGCAGATAGATAGGTTACTGTCACCAGAACTAGCATATCACCCCAGCCCTGCAGATAGATAGGTTACTGTCACCAGAACCAGCATATCACCCCAGCCCTGCAGATAGATAGGTTACTGTCACCAGAACCAGCATATCACCCCAGCCCTGCAGATAGATAGGTTAGTGTCACCAGAACCAGCATATCACCCCAGTCCTGCAGATAGGTTACTGTCACCAGACCCAGCATATCACCCCAGCCCTGCAGATAGATAGGTTACTGTCACCAGTACCAGCATATCACCCCAGCCCTGCAGATAGATAGGTTACTGTCACCAGAACCAGCATATCACCCCAGCCCTGCAGATAGATAGGTTAGTGTCACCAGAACCAGCATATCACCCCAGTCCTGCAGATAGATAGGTTAGTGTCACCAGAACCAGCATATCACCCCAGTCCTGCAGATAGATAGGTTAGTGTCACCAGAACCAGCATATCACCCCAGCCCTGCAGATAGATAGGTTAGTGTCACCAGAACCAGCATATCACCCCAGGCCTGCAGATAGATAGGTTACAGTCACCAGAACCAGCATATCACCCCAGCCCTGCAGATAGATAGGTTACTGTCACCAGACCCAGCATATCACCCCAGTCCTGCAGATAGATAGGTTAGTGTCACCAGAACCAGTATATTACCCCAGCCCTGCAGATAGATAGGTTACTGTCACCAGACCCAGCATATCACCCCAGTCCTGCAGATAGATAGGTTACTGTCACCAGAACCAGCATATCACCCCAGCCCTGCAGATAGATAGGTTAAGGTCACCTGAATCAGAGTTTTTCACTTGTGAATTGCTGCCTCCATTGCCAAGATATTGATAGTTTTTGTCAATATGCAAATGAGCTCTCAAGGTGCCCCTAAAATGACAATATCTTCATAATGGTGATCCAAAAGGGCATCCTAACCTATCTATCTGTGGTGCTGGATTGATATGCTGGGCTCTGGTGACACACTCCCTTTAAGGCTCCACCTAGCCATTAAAGTTGACTTTAGCGTTGAGCCAAGGACAAGATTACGAGAATATTCCGGCAGTTTATTGATTACCATTACCTATAAGCAATCATTTTGCTGCCCTCTAGTGGCCCTCCCTATGAATCGCATGCTCTAGCCAGTTTTTGAACATTTTATAATGCATTGGGAAACCAAAAATTTTTCCACCCATCTCATTAAGTTTTTCCCACTTTTCATCCTCTAACCAATGTCCTTGGTTTAAGAAATCCCCCCATTGACAGTACAATAGACAGAATATAATAACAGTCTCCCGTCTTGGTCATTATAAGGAACCTGTATTTTATAAATCTATTGATTCTTTTATCTCACAAAATCAACAAGTGCAAGATTCTATAAAAGCATTTTGCATCTTAGTAGAAAAATAAGACCATATAGACTTTAATACATCCGTGTGTGGTGGCCGCGCTCTGCAGGAGGGCAGCGGACCCTGCAAACTCTTCAACGCATTCGTGTAAGGTGACGGTCGGCTGTTGCGATGTCGCACTGTAAGGATGGCTGCTTGTATCAAAAGTTAAGACTTGGCGTGTCCGTAATTCTCTTCAACTCCAACCTACGGTCAACGACCAGCAAAGTCCAGAACATGAGCTTAAAACCATGGGCAAGAAGTTCATTCTGTGGTGTCCATTATGGATACATTATACATGTAGGTGCATCTCCTACCACCAGTGGGTTTTGACCCATTTCTAAAAGTAACATGGACGACCTAAGAGGTAAGATTATGGCACAAGCAAAATAATTGATGGTTCTCCTAGATGGCGCACACCCTTTCCCTTCCATGGTCAGAATGGTGGCGCTGCTAACCATGTGTCGTTATAGGATGATTCAGGCATTATGTAATGGCAACATTGTATACTATATAGTATTTTGCTCAGGGACCTCCACAGACTTGATATAATGTAAAAGGGTACAGTTGTAACCATGTCAGGTGCCCAACTGGACCTAAAAAGTCCTTCAAGTTGTAGGGTGAAGCTATAACATGCCTGGTGGCTTCCGTTCACTCCTCTAGCTCCTCTGGGCCAATAGGACTTGTTATTACCTGCTTTCTTAAAGATGAGTCCCCACTCCTTCTCTATATATGGCAACCAATGGCTTCTCCAGGATCTCTTGGGGACCTTCATCATTAACATGGTTTCCAAAGCTGAGAACCTACTTAAGAAGTTTGATTTCACGCTGGGATTTCTTGCTTGGAGAGGGGAGGAGAGAGCTGCTCCCATGGCTCCCGTACACAGCACACGCTTTTATGTAATACATTGTCTGTAAAACCTCTCAAATGCAAATCTAAGCCGTCTTAAGAAAAAACAGAAGATCAATGGTATTTTCTGTTTTCCCCAGTCTTGAGTATACATTAATCCTAACAAAAATTTCAGATTTTCCATTATCTGGTTGTAGCAGGAACTAAGAATTATTTGGGATTAAGTCTCCAAAATGTATCTGATATAGAATTGCTGAGAGACCCAATGACGCCAATATTTTGGATGAATTTTCCAGGCAAAATGAAAAACCTAGGGGGTCCGGAAAGGGACACATAGACAACATGGTACAACTTGAAGTTGTTGAACCCCAAATCTGTAACAAGCCTCCACTGACCGTGTGCCTGGAGACCAGGGTCTGGGTGTTGTTGCTAGGTCAGCCCCTCCTTGGTAAGCAACAATGTTGCAGCATGTAGCCCATAAAATACACTGTATTCCAAACTTTTTGGAAAATGAGATCCGCAGAACCATTGGTTGCCATGATTGACCCAGCTGTAATACATAACCCCCCCCAAATTGGGTGGAGACCCCTGTTCTATATCTATTAACCCAAAGGATGTCTCAGCATAAGCATTCATCTATAATCCAACCATCTGGACCATGGTGAAGCCCATGTGCTAGACCATTGCATATGATTACAGTACTGGGACACTGGAGATGACGAGACCCCCGTACTGGTATTACCGGGCTCCACTGGATGTTGGTGGTTGTATGACCTGATGTTGGCTTCTTGTTGAGGAATGCAGAGCGTTGACAAAACGAAGAAGAGTTGAGGTTAGTCCTTGATAAAGTTCTTGAAGAACCTTGTAAGACGGGTCAGAAATCTTCCAGCTCCCTTTGTGTTTCTTGTATGACAAAGTTATATGAGAGCAGTAATACAAGCGTACTTAATGTAAGTATGTAGAGCAGGTTTCTGGATCTCCGGGCACCAGGCACACAAGCGTAGGCACCTCCTTTCGAGGAGCCTTCAGAAGGTTCTCAATGGCAGATCCAACTTCATCAGCATCCAAAGCAGATGCCGGATCACCTATCCTGTCCTCCAAGGCGTTATGGGTTGAGGTTACAAAGGTGCGTCATCTTCACTGTGCTCTGCAAATGTCTGGAAGTCCTTCAAGATCTGCGATACATTCTCCGACCCTTGACCTGACAGATCATCCAGCTCCGAGTCCGGTGTCACTTCGGGAGAAGCTAAAATGGTGGGATCATCAGGAATCATGGACGGGTCCGGAGATGGAGGAGCCTTGGGGATTGGTCTTTGGGATTCTTTTCGAGACATTGAGCGATTGGCATCACGGAAACTGGCAAAAGGGGGGCGCAGGCGAACCCCGGACTGGGCGGTTCCTTCAATGGCCTTTTGTAGCTAATGGAAAGATAAGATGATGTGTTACAGTTCTGCGCTCTTTAAGATCAGCTAATGGGAACCTTCTTGTACAACCCGTCCGGACCTATAACTTCTCACCACTGGGATATAGGACAACTGAATACAGGGGATCATATCTGAGGTCTGAAATAAATGCATGGGATCTGGTCTGGGGTCTGGTATTAATGTAGGGATCTGGTCTGGTGTTTGATATTGATATAGGGGTCTGGGCTGGAGTCTTATTAATATAGGGGTCTGATATTAATGTAGAGATCTGGTCTGTGGTCTGATGTTAATGTTGGGGATCTGAGGGATCTGATATCACTATAGGGGGGTCTGATATTACTATGGGGGTCTGATATTACTATGGGGGGCTGATATTACTATGGGGGCTGATATTACTATGGGGGGTCTGATATTACTATTAGGGGTCTGATATTATTATGGGGGGGTCTGATATTACTATGGCGAGTCTGATATTACTATGGGGGGGGTCTGATATTACTATGGGGGGTGTGATATTACTAGAGGGGGGTCTGATATTACTATGGGGGGTCTCATATTACTATGGGGGGTCTCATATTACTATGGGGGGTCTGATATTACTATGGCGAGTCTGATATTACTATGGGGGGGTCTGATATTACTATGGGGGGTGTGATATTACTAGAGGGGGGTCTGATATTACTATGGGGGGTCTCATATTACTATGGGGGGTCTGATATTACTATAGGTGGTCTGATATTACTATGGGGGGTCTCATATTACTATGGGGGGTCTGATATTACTATAGGTGGTCTGATATTACTATAGGTGGTCTGATATTACTATAGAGGGTCTGATATTACTATAGGTGGTCTGATATTACTAGAGGAGGGTCTGATATTACTATAGGTGGTCTGATATTACTATGGGGGGGCTGATATTACTATAGGTGGTCTGATATTACTATAGGTGGTCTGATATTACTATAGGAGGGTCTGATATTACTATAGGGGGTCTGATATTACTATAGGTGGTCTGATATTACTATAGGTGGTCTGATATTACTATAGGTGGTCTGATATTACTAGAGGAGGGTCTGATATTACTATAGGTGGTCTGATATTACTATGGGGGGGCTGATATTACTATAGGTGGTCTGATATTACTATAGGTGGTCTGATATTACTAGGGGGGGGCTGATATTACTATAGGTGGTCTGATATTACTATAGGTGGTCTGATATTACTATAGGAGGGTCTGATATTACTATAGGGGGTCTGATATTACTATAGGTGGTCTGATATTACTATAGGTGGTCTGATATTACTAGAGGAGGGTCTGATATTACTATAGGTGGTCTGATATTACTATGGGGGGGCTGATATTACTATGGGGGGTCTCATATTACTATGGGGGGTCTCATATTACTATGGGGGTTGATATTACTATGGGGGGTCTGATATTACTATGGGGGGTCTCATATTACTATAGGTGGTCTGATATTACTATGGGGGGGTTGATATTACTATGGGGGGTCTCATATTACTATGGGGGCTGATATTGCTATAGGAGGGTCTGAATATATTTAGCCATGGCCTTTTCTATAAACCCCACAGATCTGGATAAGCGGATTCTCAGAGTAGTAAATAATATCTCCAAGCGTGCGAAGCAGAATTCTGAGCGCAGCTCTGGGTGTGACTGGAGTAGAAGTCTAGGGTAATGCTGAGCAGGGCAGGGGGAGTATTTTTAGTAGCAGACATATTCGGACCCTTGTTTACCGCTCTGGCTCCTCTAATCTTTCTCTCACCTCCTTCAGAGCGATGACTCCTCTCAGCTTTCCTCCGCTGGTTATATACGCCTGACTCAGGCCAAGAAGAGAGAAGAGCGTGTGCGTCTGCAGAGGAGACACAAGACAGGACACTTACTACTACGGAAAAAATACCCAAAAAATAGAAAATACCCATCAGATGCCAGCCTTCCAAGAGTCGAATGTCCGTCCAATACAAGGTCACCCAGCTTTTCACAGACTCTGACTGTTTCCATCTTCACTGTAGCTTTCTAGTATAACGTAAGACTGTCTATCAGAATATAAAACTCCAATCACTTTTGGGAAACCATCATCAAGTTGCTGTTGTCGGATCTCTTCTTGTTGTAGCTTTTCAGTCCTATTATAACTGAGGGTCTATTGTGAGTGAGGGTCCGAATAGGATGATCTGAGATATATACGGGGTACAAAAATGAAGGTAAAACAATCTCCTGTTGCTCTTGAGAAACCATCACCAAGTTGCTGTTGTTGGACTTATTTCTCTAAACATGTCTTCCTTGTGTATAATACTGTCCCCCTTCAGTGTTATACTATACAGCCGTAGTCATGGAGTACCAAACCAGAACAACAAGGAGCATAAAGCTGTTATAAGATCCGTCAAGAGCAGTTGGCCTACTTGTTGGTGGTTTCCAGGTAGCGGCATCCAGTTTGGAAATAAGAGAAAACAGTAAAAAGAGATATCAGAGATAAGATACAGAAGTTCTGACCTACCTTGTGAAGGGATGTCCTCTCCACCAGCTGAAAGGGCGATGGGTCGATGAGACAGCTATCGAAGGAGGCCACCTTCCCCAGCTCTTGTTGTTCCCAGACTGCAATCTGAAAATGGGAGATCTCTAGTTACTGACGTGTCCCACCAAAATATGACCTATAAGGATAAGACTCCATGGTAAGACATATCAGGCAGCAGTGATACATTGTGTCACACCATGAAGCATCTACGTGACTGGGATGAGCAAGGACCTGATGGCCTTGGTCACAAACTTTTAAACTACCCTCATATTTGACCCATTGTATTGGCCAGCTCTGTCATTCTCCACTCTCAATGGCTCCTGGATCCCTATCATTGTTCTCCTTCCTTGTACCTCTGTGACTTGTCTTAGTCTACTGATCTTGATGTAGGTTTGGCCTCTCCATCTAGTTACCATCCAGCCATTGAGCAGGCTATCTACCTTATTGTTGAGGGCTCTACTGCCAGCCTAAATCTGCCATGAGGCTCTACTGGACTCTCACCTCTTCTGGAGTCATTGTGTCTTCAAGATCTGGTTCCTGCTAAAGAGAACAAAAAAAAGTAACTTAGCATTTGTTCACATTTTTGGTCTTCTTTTCATGGTGGTTTTGAGGAACATTTCTGTATCTACCAACTTATATTATTAGTGATGGTCCATGAGGTCCAAGCTGTATCAGCTCGAGACTGAAGGCCCCAGAGCTCTATAGCAATGCCATAACTAAAACCACAATGGTGCTCCATTATGACACTGGGCTATGGCCGTCATGAAGAAGGGTCTGGCACTTTTTCCTCCTTCCAACCTCTTGTTGTGTTAGCAAGGCAGTTCCATTGTAGAGAAAAGTCCCTTAAGTGAATGGGACCAACCAGTCCCAAGTCCCCCCTATCTAAAAGGTTCTAGTCACATGATCTCTGAACTTTTTGCAGGACACCAGATCACCTGGAGGAGATTCACATGAACATTTTATCTACAATAAGGAGATAGGACACTGACCCCTGGCCCATCATATCATTCCCACCTGTGGAGGTTCTTCAGGTTTGTCCTCCTCAGACCTGCAGAAGATTCTTGTCAGTGAAGATCGGAACCTCCGGCAGCAACTTTCTGGAAAATCGAATGTATCAAAATTTACAAATAATTTACAAAATTCCACCCAAGCAAATGGACATTGGTAGATGAAGGGGATAGGTTTTAGATGTTCTACTTAACAACCAGGTAGACTACTCTGTGTCCCTACAGTGAATAAAGCAGCTCCATCTACCTCTTCAAAGCAGGAAATCCCAGCACAACCTGAAGCACCAACCAATAGTTGGGCTAGATGGAGCCAAGCAGCTCCCTGCAAACCAAGCCTAGACTTTCTATAGGTGTCCTCTGTCTGACTCTTTAACACTTCCAAGACTTTGACGGGAATCAAAATTTTATTGTATTATCTTTTGTAGTTAGTATACACAGGGAACGAGGGGCACATAGCAGAATCGGAATGGGACCCCATGTTGTTGAACCCTCCTCCAAGCACCAAATACAAGCCCAACCACTAGATTCAGCCACATGGACAACAGGACCATGACATACAGTAGATTGGGGTGTTACCTGGCACTGTTGGAGTTGTGGGCACCTCCCCAGCATTGTTTGGGGTGACGGGACCATTGCATTCCTCGATCGGCTGTAAAGAATAAGACAGACACGTGGGTTGTGAATATTTGGCTCTCTCCTCCGCTCACCCCACCACCTGCCTTTCATCTGGATTTTAATACTGGCACGGATATTCCTTTCCTGTATAACCAGCTGCATCGAGCGAAGTGCTGGAGATGTCTACAGACACAATGGCAATAATCAGATTGGGATCCTGCGCCCTCATTCACATCTCGCTGTTTATCAGTTCCTGCAGCCGGAGCCTCTCACACGTTCCCTAATTAACTATGTGTCCTTCTCATCTCTCATAATGGGCTTTTATCTATCGAGGGCTGTCAAACGAACGTCAACAAGGATTTCATTAAAAATAGAGAATCTTCAGAAAACTGCCTCGAAACATTGTAACGGCGAGAAAGATCAGGGACATAAAACTGTTAAAGGGGTTAGAAGACAACCCTTTTATATCTGCCCTATTAAAGCGTACAGACATCATTGAGGGGGGTCCTAAATGATGACTCCGGTCCTGGTGGACCCATCTACGTATTACAAGGTCAGCATGTAATACTAGATCTGCCCTATAGTGGCCGCTAAGGAGTAAATAGACTTTTATGGCTGTCTGTATTCTATTTTACAAAGTTCTTCTCACCTCTTTCTTCTCCTCCTCGTCAAATCCGGTCTCCTCTTCATCTACGAATCGGAAGGAATCCCGTTTGCCCCCGCGTTCTGCCATCCTCTGCCCTTTGTAGGGAGGTGAAGACATCCGGAGTCTTCTCTCCTTACTTAGAATTCTGTCCAATAAATCTGAAATCTCTGATCTCTCGATTGACCCCAGAAGAACCATGCATTCTGCAAGAAGGGGACAGATTATCGGAAGCTGTACGGAGAGGACGGTGCAATAAGAGTTCAGTGGGAAGTCTATCATGGACTTTAGTAAGGCTCATGCAACCATGTATGTTCTCCAATCTGTAGGAATTTATGTAACTTAATAACTAACAGCTTTATTGTGAAGTTATGTGCTCTGCTATGGAGCACTGACCTCATCTCGGCTCCTCAGATGCACACAGTGTTTCCAGTGTGAACAAAAGGAATAAAACTCACAAGACCTAGACTTTCATAGACCTGCATTGTGAGCTTTACCTCAAGGAAACACAATGTGGAGCATGAGAGGAGGACAGTGCTCAGGATAGGAAGCATATAACTTCACAACAAAGTGGTCAGTAGGTTATTTAATAATAGTCTCCATTTCAGCTGGGCGACAGTGAACCTGTATATAGTGCAATGCTCTGAATAACTTACTGATAGCTTTGTTGTAAAGTTATGTGTTCCCCTGCAGAGCACTGACCTCTTCTCTGCTCCTGTGCTGTTCACTTTGTTTCCTGTATAAACTGGGATTCAAGCTGATCTGTTGCCTCCTCAATCTAACTCCTGTGCACCTACATTGTAAGATTGACCTTCTGTTCTGCACTGGGTGCATCAGAGAAGTAGAGGAAAGATGATTGCTCCAGAGAGGAGCACATAACTATACGATAAAGCTGTCACTACAACACACAGGACCGTTATCAAGTGATGGGGGGATTCTGGAGTATTTCTTGATGCCGTCTTACCGCTTGACTCCACTAAGGGCAAGGTTTTGTGGGAGCAGGTTTTCAGAACATTAAGAAGATCTTTGTACGTGCAGTGAGAAGACACGTAGCGAACCTCCCTCACCATGATATCCTCCACGAAAATGTTGTATTTACTGTCAGAACAGAACGGAAGATTTAGAAATGGATTTAAAGTAACAAAAAAGTTAGGAATCCAAAAAGTTATAAATTGCTACATTCTTATTGTAACTTTTTGTTTTTTTGCAAATATAAATAATTCAAAATTTTGCAGAATTTTGAAGATTTTCTCTAACCATCTTAGTCTAACGACCATGAACGCAGGAACTTTCTATGATTCGGGACCGGATGTCCTTACTGAGGCAGGGACCTCATGGCTTGGTTTGTATTCATGGTCATATTCTTTGTATCCAATTAAACATTTTTAATTATTGATATTTGCAACAATGTTGAACTTTTAACTTTGTACAAATTTGAATGAAACCTCATGGAACATCCCTTTAAGAAACGTTTTACAAGCTACCGTTCCTTTAAGCTTTCTGCCCGTTGCAGCATTCCCGCTCTTGATCACATATCTGGCAGAAGATCCCTGCGAGTATTTATAGACACAGATAACATGAATCCTACAGGCAGGCCTGGAAGCCCCTGGGAATCGTCTAATTATCGGACCCGAGTCCCTCGGAGCCGTCGCTGCACAATAACTACTTTCTAGAAAGTCACACGAGGCGGATGTATAATGAGACCTTCCATTCTGTGACTGTGACCTTGCCGGGCAGGAATTTGCACAAATGTCACATGTAATTGTTGTGGGGGCGCTGCAGGTATTGTGGTAGGGGGGATTGTTACACGTATGGGGAGCTGGGGCACATATATATATACACACACGATATGTAACACCTGACCCACCTGACGTGACACCCGGACAGGTCGGGCAGGTACGGCAGTCGCTTGGTCTGGATTATGGAATCGTACAGACTGGGCTGAAGGTTCTGCGCCACCACGTTGGCCATGATGACGGAGATGAGCATCGGGAGGATGTGAGAGATCTGACCCGTCAACTCAAAGCAGATGACCGCGGTGGAGACGGTGTGCGAGACCGCGCCGGTGAGGGCAGCCGCTCCTAGGAGACAGACACAAGGAGAACGTATGAATGTGACGTGTGAACAGAGTCAAAGACTGTATGGAACTTACCATAGAAATGTGGAATAAAGGAAACTGACCCGGCCACATTACACAGTACAACCTACAATACACAGTACAACCTACAATACACAGTACAACCTCCCCGGCCACAATACACAGTACAACCTCCCCGGCCACAATACACAGTACAACCTACAATACACAGTACAACCTCCCCGGCCACAATACACAGTACAACCTCCCCGGCCACAATACACAGTACAACCTACAATACACAGTACAACCTCCCCGGCTACAATACACAGTACAACCTACAATACACAGTACAACCTACCCGGCTACAATACACAGTACAATCTACAATACACAGTACAACCTACCCGGCTACAATACACAGTACAACCTACCCGGCTACAATACACAGTACAACCTACAATACACAGTACAACCTACCCGGCTACAATACACAGTACAATCTACAATACACAGTACAACCTACAATACACAGTACAACCTCCCCGGCCACAATACACAGTACAACCTACAATACACAGTACAACCTCCCCGGCCACAATACACAGTACAACCTCCCCGGCCACAATACACAGTACAACCTACAATACACAGTACAACCTCCCCGGCCACAATACACAGTACAACCTACAATACACAGTACAACCTACCCGGCTACAATACACAGTACAACCTACCCGGCTACAATACACAGTACAACCTACAATACACAGTACAACCTACCCGGCTACAATACACAGTACAATCTACAATACACAGTACAACCTACCCGGCCACAATACACAGTACAACCTACCCAGCTACAATACACAGTACAATCTACAATACACAGTACAACCTACCCAGCCACAATACACAGTACAACCGACCCGGCCACAATACACAGTACAACCTCCCCAGCTACAATACACAGTACAACCTACCCAGCTACAATACACAGTACAACCTACCCGGCCACAATACACAGTACAACCTACCCAGCTACAATACACAGTACAACCTACCCAGCTACAATACACAGTACAACCTACCCGGCCACAATACACAGTACAACCTACCCGGCCACAATACACAGTACAACCTCCCCAGCTACAATACACAGTACAACCTCCCCAGCTACAATACACAGTACAACCTACCCAGCTACAATACACAGTACAACCTACCCAGCTACAATACACAGTACAACCTACCCGGCCACAATACACAGTACAACCTACCCGGCCACAATACACAGTACAACCTCCCCAGCTACAATACACAGTACAACCTCCCCAGCTACAATACACAGTACAACCTACCCGGCCACAATACACAGTACAACCTACCCGGCCACAATACACAGTACAACCTACCCAGCTACAATACACAGTACAACCTCCCCAGCTACAATACACAGTACAACCTACCCAGCTACAATACACAGTACAACCTCCCCAGCTACAATACACAGTACAACCTACCCAGCTACAATACACAGTACAACCTACCCGGCCACAATACACAGTACAACCTACCCAGCTACAATACACAGTACAACCTACCCAGCTACAATACACAGTACAACCTACCCGGCCACAATACACAGTACAACCTACCCGGCCACAATACACAGTACAACCTCCCCAGCTACAATACACAGTACAACCTACCCAGCTACAATACACAGTACAACCTACCCGGCCACAATACACAGTAGAACCTCCCCAGCTACAATACACAGTACAACCTACCCAGCTACAATACACAGTACAACCTACCCGGCCACAATACACAGTACAACCTACCCAGCTACAATACACAGTACAACCTCCCCGGCCACAATACACAGTACAACCTACCCAGCTACAATACACAGTACAACCTACCCGGCCACAATACACAGTACAACCTACCCGGCTACAATACACAGTACAACCTACCGGGCCACAATACACAGTACAACCTACCGGGCCACAATACACAGTACAACCTACCCGGCTACAATACACAGTACAACCTACCCGGCCACAATACACAGTACAACCTACCCAGCCACAATACACAGTACAACCGACCCGGCCACAATACACAGTACAACCTACCCGGCCACAATACACAGTACAACCTCCCCAGCTACAATACACAGTACAACCTACCCGGCCACAATACACAGTACAACCTACCCAGCTACAATACACAGTACAACCTCCCCGGCCACAATACACAGTACAACCTACCCAACTACAATACACAGTACAACCGACCCGGCCACAATACACAGTACAACCTCCCCAGCTACAATACACAGTACAACCGACCCGGCCACAATACACAGTACAACCTACCCGGCCACAATACACAGTACAACTGACCCGGCCACAATACACAGTACAACCTACCCAGCCACAATACACAGTACAACCTACCCGGCCACAATACACAGTACAACCTCCCCGGCCACAATACACAGTACAACCTACCCAGCTACAATACACAGTACAACCTACCGGGCCACAATACACAGTACAACCTCCCCGGCCACAATACACAGTACAACCTACCCGGCCACAATACACAGTACAACCTCCCCAGCTACAATACACAGTACAACCTACCCGGCCACAATACACAGTACAACCTACCCAGCTACAATACACAGTACAACCTCCCCAGCTACAATACACAGTACAACCGACCCGGCCACAATACACAGTACAACCTACCCGGCTACAATACACAGTACAACCTCCCCAGCTACAATACACAGTACAACCGACCCGGCCACAATACACAGTACAACCTACCCGGCCACAATACACAGTACAACCTACCCAGCCACAATACACAGTATAACCTACATGGCCACAATACACAGTACAACCTACCCGGCCACAATACACAGTACAACCGACCCGGCCACAATACACAGTACAACCTACAATACACAGTACAACCTACCCGGCCACAATACACAGTACAACCTACCCGGCCACAATACACAGTACAACCTACAATACACAGTACAACCTCCCCGGCTACAATACACAGTACAACCTACCCGGCCACAATACACAGTACAACCGACCCGGCCACAATACACAGTACAACCTACAATACACAGTACAACCTACCCGGCTACAATACACAGTACAACCTCCCCGGCCACAATACACAGTACAACCTACAATACACAGTACAACCTACCCGGCTACAATACACAGTACAACCTCCCCGGCCACAATACACAGTACAACCTACCCGGCTACAATACACAGTACAATCTACAATACACAGTACAACCTACCCAGCCACAATACACAGTACAACCTACCCGGCCACAATACACAGTACAACCTCCCCAGCTACAATACACAGTACAACCGACCCGGCCACAATACACAGTACAACCTACCCGGCCACAATACACAGTACAACCTACCCGGCCACAATACACAGTACAACCTACCCGGCTACAATACACAGTACAACCTCCCCGGCCACAATACACAGTACAACCTACCCAGCTACAATACACAGTACAACCTACCCAGCTACAATACACAGTACAACCTACCCGGCCACAATACACAGTACAACCGACCCGGCCACAATACACAGTACAACCTACCCAGCTACAATACACAGTACAACCTACCCGGCCACAATACACAGTACAACCTACCCGGCTACAATACACAGTACAACCTACCCGGCCACAATACACAGTACAACCTACCCGGCCACAATACACAGTACAACCTACCCGGCCACAATACACAGTACAACCTACCCGGCCACAATACACAGTACAACCTACCCGGCTACAATACACAGTACAACCTACCCGGCCACAATACACAGTACAACCTACCCAGCTACAATACACAGTACAACCTACCCGGCCACAATACACAGTACAACCTCCCCGGCCACAATACACAGTACAACCTACCCAGCTACAATACACAGTACAACCTACCCAGCTACAATACACAGTACAACCTACCCGGCCACAATACACAGTACAACCTCCCCGGCCACAATACACAGTACAACCTACCCAGCTACAATACACAGTACAACCTACCCGGCCACAATACACAGTACAACCTACCCGGCTACAATACACAGTACAACCTACCCGGCCACAATACACAGTACAACCTACCCGGCCACAATACACAGTACAACCTACCCGGCCACAATACACAGTACAACCTCCCCAGCTACAATACACAGTACAACCTACCCAGCCACAATACACAGTACAACCGACCCGGCCACAATACACAGTACAACCTACCCGGCCACAATACACAGTACAACCGACCCGGCCACAATACACAGTACAACCTACAATACACAGTACAACCTACCCGGCTACAATACACAGTACAACCTCCCCGGCCACAATACACAGTACAACCTACCCGGCTACAATACACAGTACAATCTACAATACACAGTACAACCTACCCGGCCACAATACACAGTACAACCTCCCCGGCCACAATACACAGTACAACCTACCCGGCCACAATACACAGTACAACCTACCCGGCCACAATACACAGTACAACCTACCCGGCCACAATACACAGTACAACCTACCCAGCTACAATACACAGTACAACCTCCCCGGCCACAATACACAGTACAACCTACCCAGCTACAATACACAGTACAACCTACCCAGCTACAATACACAGTACAACCTACCCGGCCACAATACACAGTCCAACCTCCCCGGCCACAATACACAGTACAACCTCCCCGGCCACAATACACAGTACAACCTACCCAGCTACAATACACAGTACAACCTACCCGGCCACAATACACAGTACAACCTACCCGGCTACAATACACAGTACAACCTACCCGGCTACAATACACAGTACAACCTCCCCGGCCACAATACACAGTACAACCTACCCAGCCACAATACACAGTACAACCTACCCGGCTACAATACACAGTACAACCTACCCGGCCACAATACACAGTACAACCTACCCAGCCACAATACACAGTACAACCTACCCGGCCACAATACACAGTACAACCTCCCCAGCTACAATACACAGTACAACCTACCCGGCTACAATACACAGTACAACCTACCCGGCCACAATACACAGTACAACCTACCCGGCCACAATACACAGTACAACCGACCCGGCCACAATACACAGTACAACCTACAATACACAGTACAACCTACCCGGCTACAATACACAGTACAACCTCCCCGGCCACAATACACAGTACAACCTACCCGGCTACAATACACAGTACAATCTACAATACACAGTACAACCTACCCGGCCACAATACACAGTACAACCGACCCGGCCACAATACACAGTACAACCTACCCGGCTACAATACACAGTACAACCTACCCGGCTACAATACACAGTACAACCTACCCAGCTACAATACACAGTACAACCTCCCCGGCCACAATACACAGTACAACCTACCCGGCCACAATACACAGTACAACCTACCCAGCTACAATACACAGTACAACCTACCGGGCCACAATACACAGTACAACCTCTCCGGCCACAATACACAGTACAACCTACCGGGCCACAATACACAGTACAACCTACCCAGCTACAATACACAGTACAACCTACCCAGCTACAATACACAGTACAACCGACCCGGCCACAATACACAGTACAACCTACCCAGCTACAATACACAGTACAACCTCCCCAGCTACAATACACAGTACAACCTACCCAGCTACAATACACAGTACAACCTACCGGGCCACAATACACAGTACAACCTCTCCGGCCACAATACACAGTACAACCTACCGGGCCACAATACACAGTACAACCTACCCGGCCACAATACACAGTACAACCTACCCGGCTACAATACACAGTACAACCTACCCAGCTACAATACACAGTACAACCTACCCGGCCACAATACACAGTACAACCTACCCAGCTACAATACACAGTACAACCTACCCGGCCACAATACACAGTACAACCTCCCCGGCCACAATACACAGTACAACCTACCCAGCTACAATACACAGTACAACCTACCCAGCTACAATACACAGTACAACCTCCCCAGCTACAATACACAGTACAACCTACCCGGCTACAATACACAGTACAACCTCCCCGGCCACAATACACAGTACAACCTACCCAGCTACAATACACAGTACAACCTACCCAGCTACAATACACAGTACAACCTACCCGGCCACAATACACAGTACAACCTACCCGGCTACAATACACAGTACAACCTACCCGGCTACAATACACAGTACAACCTCCCCGGCCACAATACACAGTACAACCTACCCGGCTACAATACACAGTACAACCTACCCGGCTACAATACACAGTACAACCTATCCGGCCACAATACACAGTACAACCTACCCGGCCACAATACACAGTACAACCTACCCGGCCACAATACACAGTACAACCTACCCGGCTACAATACACAGTACAACCTACCCGGCCACAATACACAGTACAACCTACCCGGCCACAATACACAGTACAACCTACCCGGCTATAATACACAGTACAACCTACCCAGCCACAATACACAGTACAACCTACCCAGCCACAATACACAGTACAACCTACCCATTGACATTGCAAAGTACATTGACATCTAATATGATGTAATCTTGGGATAGTGAGAAGTAAAAAACAAAAATTGAAAAATGGTGGTGGCAGGAAGGGGTTAATTGATATAGCTCAGATACTGTGTATAATAATTGTCACTCCACCAGAGATCACATCCAGATCTGCAATAAGAGTCCAGTACACTGCTTGTAGCTATATTCTCCGCACACAACCCAATCTGCAATGTGAGTCCAGTACACTGCTTGTAGCTATATTCTCCGCACACAACCCAATCTGCAATGTGAGTCCAGTTCACTGCTTGTAGCTATATTCTCCGCACACAACCCAATCTGCAATGTGAGTCCAGTACACTGCTTGTAGCTATATTCTCCGCACACAACCCAATCTGCAATGTGAGTCCAGTTCACTGCTTGTAGCTATATTCTCCGCACACAACCCAATCTGCAATGTGAGTCCAGTACACTGCTTGTAGCTATATTCTCCGCACACAACCCAATCTGCAATGTGAGTCCAGTTCACTGCTTGTAGCTATATTCTCCGCACACAACCCAATCTGCAATGTGA
This sequence comes from Leptodactylus fuscus, assembly GCF_031893055.1. NCBI lineage: Eukaryota > Metazoa > Chordata > Amphibia > Anura > Leptodactylidae > Leptodactylus > Leptodactylus fuscus. Next base: position 5,232,249 of record NC_134274.1, on the reverse strand, counting down.
GTCCAGTACACTGCTTGTAGCTATATTCTCCGCACACAACCCAATCTGCAATGTGAGTCCAGTACACTGCTTGTAGCTATATTCTCCGCACACAACCCAATCTGCAATGTGAGTCCAGTACACTGCTTGCAGCTATATTCTCCGCACACAACCCAATCTGCAATGTGAGTCCAGTTCACTGCTTGTAGCTATATTCTCCGCACACAACCCAATCTGCAATGTGAGTCCAGTACACTGCTTGTAGCTATATTCTCCGCACACAACCCAATCTGCAATGTGAGTCCAGTTCACTGCTTGTAGCTATATTCTCCGCACACAACCCAATCTGCAATGTGAGTCCAGTACACTGCTTGTAGCTATATTCTCCGCACACAACCCAATCTGCAATGTGAGTCCAGTACACTGCTTGTAGCTATATTCTCTGCACACAACCCAATCTGCAATGTGAGTCCAGTTCACTGCTTGTAGCTATATTCTCTGCACACAACCCAATCTGCAATGTGAGTCCAGTACACTGCTTGTAGCTATATTCTCCGCACACAACCCAATCTGCAATGTGAGTCCAGTTCACTGCTTGTAGCTATATTCTCCGCACACAACCCAATCTGCAATGTGAGTCCAGTTCACTGCTTGCACGTAGATTCTCCCTCCTCTATTCCGTGATTGGACAGATGACCCGTCAATCAACTCTTGCATATAAATGAGGCCCTAATTAGTGAGCCCCGCCCCCAGAAGGAGCTGAGTTGTTTTAACATGCAGGAGCCCAGGGTCAGACATACAGAGAGATCTCCACACCCTTATACTTACCACTCAGCTGCCAGACTATTACATGTTATAGCTGTATATACCTAGTGGTGCTCAATGTGCAGAGCTGAGACCCCCAGGACACACTGACACCCCACTGTCATAGACTGATCCTACCACCCCCATCAGTGTGACTCTCATCTAATACTGCAGCCCTGAGTGTTGGGGTTCACATTATCCGCTCAGTATGGAAGCGATTGTTAGCTCACTTTTGGCAGTGTATATATATATATATATATATATATATATATATATACACACACACACACAGAGTTCCCACTGAATGAAATTGCCAATATACTGCAATACTGTCTATATAAATATACAGGGAATAGAATGCAAGGGAGGATCAATCCTATTCCTATCCCTGACCCTGGACATGTCCGTGATTAGGACACAATCTACACTGGATGTCCGACCCTCTTGGTGATATATTGGGGCTCTCTCCGCAGGTTTCCGCAGAGACCGTGTATATGGGGGATTTGTCTTCTTAATCTTACATATACTTTTTGGGAATTCAATTTTTACGCAGCAACAATTCACAGTATGACTTAGTCTAGAACAATGCACAGTACAGGGTATACAGCCCAGCTGGCAACAATGTAACAGATTTGGCAACAACACAATATGACTTAGCAGGACAATGCACAGTATAAGGTATACAGCCCAGCTGGCAACAATGTAACAGACTTAGTAACAACAAACAATATGACTTAGCCTAGGACAATGCACAGTATAAGGTATACAGCCCAGCTGGCAACAATGTAACAGACTTAGTAACAATAAACAATATGACTTAGCAGGATAATGCACAGTATAAGGTATACAGCCCAGCTGGCAACAATGTAACAGACTTAGCAACAACAAACAATATGACAGCCTAGGACAATGCACAGTATAAGGTATACAGCCCAGCTGGCAACAATGTAACAGACTTAGTAACAATAAACAATATGACTTAGTCTAGAACAATGCACAGTATAAGGTATACAGCCCAGCTGGCAACAATGTAACAGACTTAGTAACAACAAACAATATGACTTAGCCTAGGACAATGCACAGTATAAGGTATACAGCCCAGCTGGCAACAATGTAACAGACTTAGCAACAACACAATATGACTTAGCAGGACAATGCACAGTATAAGGTATACAGCCCAGCTGGCAACAATGTAACAGACTTAGCAACAACAAACAATATGACTTAGCCTAGGACAATGCACAGTACAGGGTGTACAGCAGAACAATACGCAGGGTAAGATCTTCAGCTTATAGGCCGTGCAATGTGGAACCATCTAGCAACAATGTACAGTATATGAAATACTCCAGAACAATGCACAGTGCAGGTTATACCGCCCACTTGGCAACAATGTAACATACTTGGCAACAATTCATACTACATTCTACTAGCTGCAGCAAAACACAGTACAACATACCGCCAGACCATGTACAGTATATAATACACCACATAACAATGACACACTACCCAGTGCGGCTTATTTGGGGTTAATGCACAATACAATTTTTTTTTTGGGGGGGGGGGGCCATGACAACCTCCCAGTCTTGAAATAAGACATTAGTTGTCACCATTTTGGGGTCTCTTTTGTAGCATTGGGTTTGCTGATCTTATTACCACCAGATCTTAGTCCATTGCTTTGGCAGGAGTTCCCCTTTAAGGAATCTGCCTGTGGTTCTCCGCTCTGGCACTGACATTACTAGACAACCAGCAAAACAACTTTGGGGCGTCTCTCCGGAGCCGTGCGGAGTAGATGTGTCTGTGCCCTGTGCACACAGCTGCCCCGCTATCACAATGCCGCCTTCTATCAGTGGCTTTTGTCCTCTACGCCAAGCGCCAGCAGCCGGGGAATCCCACGCCTAATAAAGCGCCATTTAACTGACTGAGGAATGCCAGATCCCCAGGGCAGCAACTCTCAGAGCTGAGATTGTTTTGTTTGGCATCAAAGTATTGGCACCAAAATGACCCGCTTAGTGATAGAAGAGGCCGAGCCACATCCACACGGAGGGGTTTATCTAGGGAAAGCTGGATCCTAGCCGCAACGCCACAGTATGGGCGGGGGAAACAATGTAGGAGAGAAAGAAAAGGAAAGGAAAGATTTTCTGTTATGTCTGTGCTTGTAACAATGTATATACTTGTATTGCCATACACCAACCTTATACTGTATACAACCCCCCATAATATAACCTAATACATATCAAGAGGACTTCCCTGCCATGCCAACGACTACTCCATCTAGAAACATTACCTATCACGGCATAGCCTCCTGGTAATATCTTGTAGACAATCCCATCAAAGAGAATTCCATTGGGGAAGAGATAAGCCATCAGCTCGCCAACTATTCTTCCGAAGGCGGCCCCTGGAGAGAAGAGATTACACAACGTCCATTACAATGTCCTACAACAGTCAGGAGACGATACAAGTTGTGTCCTGGTCTTGGAAATACCTAAGATAAACACCGGCATGAAGGCTCCGCAGGGGATGGGCATGGTGGTGGCAATGACAGACATCAGGAACTGGAAGAGGAAGGAAGACAAAGAGATGAGAAATAGGACCAAGAATCTGCAAACGTAAGGTGGTGATAAAAGAGAAGAGGACACAGATGGATCACAATTTCTATATAATAAATAACTAAATAAAAACATCAATAAGACAGAAAATAGACCAGAAATGTAACAAAATACAATAACAATGAACGTTCCACCCGGTCTCTGAAGGTCGACGAGTCTACTCTCAGGTCAACACGTTTTTTTCCTCCATTTGTTAGAGTTGGTTTATTCACGACGGTCTCTACAAAATTGCAAAAATAAGAGGTGCCCAATGGTCAAGGAGGTTTGGTCTGACGCATTGTGAAGCTTCTCGCTGACCTTCAGCACAGGGACACACACAACTGGCATAAATAATACAGGTAATCCAGACCATAAAAAGCAGAGATCATAAACCATGGGAAATGATAAAAGGGAAGGTTTAGGACGATTTCCCAGTCAATAAATCCAACCCCAGACAGTGCCAAACAATCAAGATATGGCGAGGTCAAGAAGTCACAAAACTTCCTAGTGTGTAAATAGATGGACATTTTTATGGTGTTTTTAATCTAATTTTCCATATTACTTTCTCCATTTTTTGGAAGGGTTCTAGACTGGGTGAAGGTTGGACCCACCCGATATAATAGCTCAGAGCCCAGTCTCCCTAGGAAATAGACCATTGTACTCTTCCAATGTGGTGGACGTCTGCTGGACCATTATGGGTTTAGTGTCTTGGCCGTACTTGTGGGTGAAGATTTTGATGTTGTCTATTTGATAGTAACCAGGTAGTTATTGATCTGCAGATGGTTCCCGCTATGTAGGGTGACCCTGCCAATAGTCTCATCCATCCATATCCATAGAATGGCTCCTATCTCTTGAAGACCCACAACCCTTCCAAGATGGACATTACCTTCATGGTGAAGAACAGAGGCAGAGTGACAAAGACACTGACGGTGGGATGGATGAAGGCAGCAGAACGTCCCAGTACTTTGGTGTTGTTCACATACTTGGTCCAGGTGTTGTTATCGAATAGGACACTGATGCTCTCTCGAGGCATAAGCTGTGAGACCATCCAGGGGAGATAGAAAGAGTCAGTCAACATGGAGGCCAAACAGACTGGTGAGACATAGAGAACTAGCGACAGGTCGAGATGGACAATGTGCGGTGGACCATATAGTAGGTGGGGATTAATGGAAAAGGTTCATTATCTAGGGCATTGTTTAGTTACATGAGGTCCCTGGACAGGCATATCATATGTATATGTGGTAGCCACCAAGACTTATGGCATAGTCCCAAAATATATCATATCTCTCTGAGCTGAATACATGTGATTAGGCCGCCCAGTCACCGGTGGGAGATCTTGGAAGTAGGCAGGGCTCAGAGTCTTTGAAAAAGGGGTGAGGTACATGAATTCAGGGTCAGATATTGGACATACAGGTCACCAGTAGATCTGCCCATTACATCTTGACACGCTCTTACCTCTCCTGCCATGAATTGCCCAAATCCTTTTGGGAACGTAAGCGTTGCAATGCAGAAAGTGACCACAGCCGGGTAAACAAAACGACTTGGGAACAAAGTAGAGAAAAAAATTAAAATTAATTTTTGAAATTTTTGATGCTTTAAAGGGGGTTTCACCTTCTCCTGGTTCTCCAGTACAGCATTGGGTTCCCCATTTCATCCTGCGCCAATGCTGATGGGGTTGGAAGTGAAGCAACTCAAGTGACTGCCTCAATGGCCACATGTTGGGCACCGGTATTAGCCATGACATAACCAGTTTCCAACACGTGGCTACTGACCCCTTGACTTCTGGTCCAGCCAACTCCAGCACAAGATGGAATGGGGAACGTGATGTGGGAACAGAGGACAGGAATAGATGAGTATTCTTATTTGTTATTCTTATTTTACCTACCCTCAGCCCCTATGGCGTTCTCAGTTTGCCTTGACGTGCTCAAAACGGAGTCATTTTTGTAGAAAAATAACCAAATCCAAACAAAGTTGCCTCATAGGTGACCAAAGCCACCCAATGACGGTGGAAACCATCACATGAACGAGTGGTTATCGCCATATACGGGTCATAGACAATGGGTGGGATTTGGTGGGTTTTGCCATAAACTAGTTTGCCTATGAAATATTTTACAGAATTTAATGTTATACTTACTAACGGCTCAGAAAACTGCTCAGGGTCTTATTCTGGCGAATCCCGAGCACCACTTGTCGATTTAGATACACGAAGAAGGCCCCAAGGAATCCGGAACAGATTCTGCACATTAAGGATACAATTATAATGAGGAAACAATCTAAAAGGTTTTCAGTGAATTGCAATATAAAAGGTTGGCGAAGACTTTACCCGATCACTGCAAATGCCGGCAACTCCTGGAGGTCAAAGGGGAACTCCATGCGGAAATTGGTGCGGAAAAGTGCGGTAATAGTGACTGAAAGAGACGAGTAACTGTTACATTTGTTGCAGGACCTGAAGTATCTTACTCTAGGTTGTGAACATGGGCAGGTTACAGAAGATTTACAGTCTATTCGGAGAACTAACCTGCATCCTTGTTCCATACGGCAAGGACCCGGAAGATGAAGGCGCTGAAGGTGGCGGCAAAGAATCCACGCCAATAGTTCCTGACCGCAAAGTAGGAGGATGTGACCTCAATGCTGAACAAGACACCTATACGGCAATTCACAGCAACAAGGGAAGACTATGACACATGGGATATACAAGACGGGACATAACCATGGACACCTCACTCGCTCGCTCACTCATGGCTATAGGTATATACTGAATACGAAGATGGAAGTCCAAAAACTATGGTTTAATCCAACAACTAAGCTGTAGACCAGCAATCTTTTTGGAAAATTTTTGATACTTCTCAGTGTTACCAAAGAAGGAATCCGTCTATGAGCAAAGCAAAGGAATGACTCTTGGACGTTGTTGCTCCTCACTATGCCAGGTATACAAATACATCCACCAATTCACTCAACATAGAAGAACAGGACTTGCCTCCTAATGGGGTTCCAAAGCAACAGCCAACACCAACAGCACATCCCACAGTGAGTACATCAGTGTAATAATACGCCTGCTACTGATAGGTCATGAGTGACCACAGGACACAACCAGGAGAAAGCAAGACCACCAAGACAATGGGATAAGGTGATGGATACAGTAAGCCATGTATCAAGGAGGAAGACAGGACAATGTAGACGACAATGAAACGAAAAGGGCAACAAGGTATCCGGAGATGGGAAGAAGAAATGACGTAAGAGCACAAGAGAAAGACAAACCACAAAAAAAGAAGAAAAAACAGAAGATAAAATCAGCAAAGACCTTGTGACATCCGAGAATCTCGTAGATTACAATGCGCATGCTGCTAAGTCCTTTCCCAAGGTTGGAGAAGAGATCAGATCCAAATGACCTGGACCTTCCAACTTTGGAAAAGGGAAAAGCTGGAGACCAAACACATGGAAGCTTAGATAGGACGCAAGTGGCATGCAAGGAGCGGTCACGAGTGACAGAGAATGTAGATGAAGACAAGGATCATTAGGTGGAGATGAAGTCAATGTCACTCAAGAGGAATCTACATGAGGCACAACTCTATGATTAGGTTGGTCTTCTTGCTCTTCTAGGAGCCCATAGGCACTGGATGAAAATTGGGCAAGTCTAATAATTTTGTCCACTATTTCATGTGTATGGCGGTGCCCTGACTCTCCAGATGATGAAAAGAAGGACCAGGCAAGTTGGACATCAACATCTCCAGTCCTTTTTACCCAGAGGGGTTTGATGTAGGGTAACCAGCTTGGTTGTTGACCAAGTTGGGCAGAACAGATCATATTTTTTGCCAATTGCTCTCCAATCACTTGGTCTATCCACCCATAATAGAAAGGAGATTCCAATGGCTGGTTTTACGAGACGACCACATCCTAACACTGTATTGCTTATGTAGGTACCTCAGGTTGACAGAACATATAGGAAGCAGTCAAGGTCAGAGGTTAGGAAAGCCATCGTAGATGCCGTTAAACTATAGTTAACATTCATAGGCAGCACTTGCCTCCAAGTGGAGCACCAAAGCAACATCCAACCCCCACAGCACAGCCAGCGGCCAAAAGGTCCAGACTTCGGTAGGGGTCCTGAGTAAGGGTGTTATATATGTGAGTGTATGCAACATGTTGACAAGTTCACAATCATTTCATACTAAAATTTCCATAATCTGTGCAAAAGGTATTCATATAATTAATATCTCCAACCTACGGATCGTCTAAGACATGAAGTTATTGTTGGCAAAATCTTGGATGGTGGGAAGGAATGTGGTCCTTTATCCTTTGGGGTCTTTTAGTATACATGCAGACTTGGCTATTTCAGGATCTTACAAGCTTAAATTTTTTTTTGAAAAGTAAAAAATTTGGCATTTTTCCATCTTGAATGGTTCTAGTATTACATCTCAGCATTTCTTGGCTCTCCATACTGTATTGCCCCTTGGACTCTTGGGCACAAAGCTTATATAGTGGCTCTTAGAGCCATTGGGACTCCATACTGTAGAGCCATAGGTACACCATGTGCCGCCATATGATGCGTCCTTGTTGGATCAGAAGTGGACGTCCCATTTGTGGTCACAATACTAATGTAACCAATCACTGGCCTCAGTGCTTACCTAATACCCAATAGAATACCTAATAGAATGTAAATGCCTTAAAGTGGACATACATCATCCGATTGACACTATCACCTTGAGCATCTTGGTGTTTTGTTTATCCAAATCCGTTCAGCCATTCCAAAGATATAAGCCCTGTTATTGCTGATACAGATTAGGGTCTACTTGACAAGTGGGCGGGAACACTGCATGACATATAACACACAGAGACCCCGCCCCCTGAGAAACTACAGTGTTACCACCCACTTGGCCAGTGGACACTAATTTGTAGGGTTTATATCTTTGGAATAGCTGAACAGCAAAACACTAATATGCTTCCAGTGACCGCGCCAATCACATGATGGATGTCATTAAGCTCTTTCTATGGACTACGGCAAATAATTTTGTAAGCTATGTGGTAAGCTATAACAATTATTAGGGACATGATCACGAGATTAGTATCGGATAAATTCATTCTTCTGACAAGTCAAAGCCAAGGCAATCGGAGACAAGACCAGTCACTGGCAGCCAAAGAGAAGGGGGCAAAAAGGGGCAAATATGGCTGAGTTATCTTTAGCTCCTTACCTCATAGACTCCACAGAACGCGGACAGGAATTTGCTCAGGACGGCCGCACAGATACTCGCAATGTGCACAAACGGGCCCTGAAACACAAGGTCACGGGGGTAAATGGCAACGCTTTGTGGACCATTCTAGTATCTATATACTGACGAGGTCCAAGGATCCATCTATGGTCATCTATTCTGTAAGTCTATAGGAGATGTGTGTGTGGGGGGGGATTGTCTACTGGCCCTGGACACAGATGATGGGACCAGATTGGGAATGTTAAATCTCAACATCTAGTGTCAACACTCAAACCTCTTCAGTCTTTGGTCTAGATCGTCCAGTCAATGTAACACCGGTGACAGCTGGCGCTTATGTTTTTGCAAAAACGAATTCCATAGCCCACGGCCCCTGACAGGGAATCCCTCCAGAGCCCGGCCCGCTCCTCAACCAGACCCATCACCACTTATCGGATAACTTAATCACTGCCCAGGGTATTATTTATAGACCGAATTATCACGAAGAGCAACAGCGCCTGCTCAATGTTTGTTTTGGACACGGAAAGTTTTTGTGTCATCCTGATATTACATCATGTGATCTTGAGTTAAGGAGAAGCCATTGGGGGGGTCCAAGTCCTCGTACTAAGATAAAGGTGCTCTATTCGATACATTGTGTTACATTTCCTTCAGTGTTACATTTTTGAAATCTTCTGTTTTTCGGAGGACGGTCCCTACGATCACCACGTCTGCCTCTTACCTCCTTTCCTAGAGGCATCCCGCTCCCCAAAGAGGCCGTCAGCCCAATTACTTTGGCGATGAAGGCTTTGAGAGTCAAGTATTCTTTCAGCACGACACCTCGGAGAATAACTTTCATCTCTGGGATGCCGGAACCTTACAAGAAACAATAAGATGAAGTTATTAGACCCTCTGGAGACGTCGCCGTCCTCGAGGCTTACGAAGAACTCAAATAAACTACTCAAAAAAAAAAAAAAACTTTAAAAACTTTTTACTCTTTTTTTTTGTAAAACACGGCGGGGGCGCTTGTTGCTAATAAAACATGATGGGAAGACAATACCGTCTTGTGCTTAAACTATGTGGGGACTTTCTGCCAAGTTTTTATCTTTTGGCAGACACGTCATATAACTTGTATCCAGTCTGCAATTCCGACTTGCTACATTGTTGACCCCCACTCTGATATCTGTCTATGGATGACTGGTATGGATACAGTCAGATACGTTATTAAACTCAGTTTTAGTGCCAGTCACAATGGAGAGTCATGGCTGCCAACTATATGAATGTGTTGTGTATATGGCAGTATGGCTCATCTATACATGACGTGTTTGGTTCTGTGGCTCATCTCATTGACTTACACTGAGCAGAATAGTCCCAGGAACCTCAAAGGATACTCCCCGACACAACCAGACTCCCGTAAGACTAGGTTACCCTGGAATCCTGGTATAGGACACCCCCATACTAGTATAAGAATCCCCCCCCCCACATTGATGTCTATTAAGTCCAGATTTCTCTATAACGAACATTAAGATGCAGTCTGCTCCTTGGAAGGAATCATTTGTTCCCATCTTGAATGATGTTTTTGTGTGTAAGGTTATGTAGGGACACGCGATGGGCCTGGATGGATGACCATACTCTTAGCTGGATACGTGAGTCACACCAAGATAGAGTGTAATGATTAATCCAGTGTCCAGCTGACAGAGTGTCCGGTTACCCCGAGCGCCCGCACCGCTCCTCCGAGCTTGGCCCATCTCAGAAGTATGAAGGAGGCTCCATAAGACCTACACTAATATGGATCCAATATTGTAAAACCTGAAGACCTTACATGTGATGAGCTGATAGACAATACACAATGATACATATACAGTCCTATGAAAAAGTTTGGGCACCCCTATTAATCTTAATCATTTTTAGTTCTAAATATTTTGGTGTTTGCAGCAGCCATTTCAGTTTGATATATCTAATAACTGATGGACACAGTAATATTTCAGGATTGAAATGAGGTTTATTGTACTAACAGAAAATGTGCAATATGCATTAAACCAAAATTTGACCGGTGCAAAAATATGGGCACCTCAACAGAAAAGTGACATTAATATTTCGTAGATCCTCCTTTTGCAAAGATAACAGCCTCTAGTCGCTTCCTGTAGCTTTTAATCAGTTCCTGGATCCTGGATGAAGGGATTTTGGACCATTTCTTTCTACAAAACAATTCAAGTTCAGTTAAGTTTGATGGTGGCCGAGCATGGACAGCCCGCTCTCAAATGATCTGAAAACAAAGATTGTTCAACATAGTTGTTCAGGGGAAGGATACAAAACGTTGTCTCAGAGATTTAACCTGTCAGTTTCCACTGTGAGGAACATAGTAAGGAAATGGAAGACCACAGGGACAGTTCTTGTTAAGCCCAGAAGTGGCAGGCCAAGAAAAATATCAGAAAGGCAGAGAAGAAGAATGGTGAGAACAGTCAAGGACAATCCACAGACCACCTCCAAAGAGCTGCAGCATCATCTTGCTGCAGATGGTGTCACTGTGCATCGGTCAACTATACAGCGCACTTTGCACAAGGAGAAGCTGTATGGGAGAGTGATGAGAAAGAAGCCGTTTCTGCACGTACGCCACAAATAGAGTTGCCTGAGGTATGAAAAAGCACATTTGGACAAGGCAGCTTCATTTTGGAAACAAAAATTGAGTTGTTTGGTTATAAAAAAAGGCGTTATGCATGGCGTCCAAAAAGAAACAGCATTCCAAGAAAAACACATGCTACCCACTGTAAAATTTGGTGGAGGTTCCATCATGCTTTGGGGCTGTGTGGCCAATGCCGGCACCGGGAATCTTGGTAAAGTTGAGAGTCGCATGGATTCCACTCAGTATCAGCAGATTCTTGAGAATAATGTTCAAGAATCAGTGACGAAGTTGAAGTTACGCCGGGGATGGATATTTCAGCAAGACAATGATCCAAAACACCGCTCCAAATCCTCAGGCATTCATGCAGAGGAACAATTACAATGTTCTGGAATGGCCATCCCAGTCCCCAGACCTGAATATCATTGAACATCTGTGGGATGATTGGAAGCGGGCTGTCCATGCTCGGCGACCATCTAACTTAACTGAACTTGAATTGTTTGTCCAAAATACCTTCATCCAGGATCCAGGAACTGATTAAAAGCTACAGGAAGCGACTAGAGGCTGTTATCTTTGCAAAAGGAGGATCTACTAAATATTAATGTCACTTTTCTGTTGAGGTGCCCATACTTTTGCACCGGTCAAATTTTGGTTTAATGCATATTGCACATTTTCTGTTAGTACAATAAACCACATTTCAATCCTGAAATATTACTGTGTCCATCAGTTATTAGATATATCAAACTGACATGGCTGCTGCAAACACCAAAATATTTAGAACTAAAAATGATTAAGATTAATAGGGGTGCCCAAACTTTTTCATAGGACTGTATACAATACACAATGATACATATATACAATACACAATGATACATATATACAATACACAATGATACATATATACAATACACAATGATACATAGGGGATACACTGCAGATGACTAATGGCCGATGGAGGCCAACCATGACGTCTACTTACCTATGGCTTGTGGAGACACAATGTGGCAAAAGACTGCAGCAAAAAGTATAAGGACAAGAGGATAAGTCACCCAGGCCATATACTGGTACCAGACATTGTGAGAAGCTCCATTATACATCCATCTATACGCTGTGAAACAGAGGACAAGGAATATAGTGAGCGCAACAACATATGTATTACGTTTTTCCAGGGTTACATTGATGGCCTATCCTCAGTGACCCCCACCAAAAAGCAGAAGGAAGGGGCAACATCTATAGCACCTCCCTACCAATGTGGCTTTGCCTGGTACTGCAGTTCAACCATTCTCAGCTCACTGCTGACACTTCTTCCTGCTAATCGGTGGGGTTCTGGGAATAGGAAACCCATCAATTCTACATTGTTGGGTGTCGTATTTTGGATAACACCCTTAAATGATTTGCAGAAATATGTAGCAGTGGTGGCACTGTTGCATTCATGTCAATGGAATTTATCGCTCACTGACACAGTGGTGAAAAACAGTACTGCAAGCGGCTAATAGAATTGTAAGGTAATGCTATATTTGTTTAAAAAATAGAAGAGCCCTGTTGCAAACAATGCAGTAGACCTATATAAGAGGTCACATGATGTAGTAATTTGCATAACCAGTGTTACCCTGTATACTCTTTGCACTGGCGTAGTCCATACTCCAGCTCACCAAAGCCATGACTAGACCTAGAAGGACAAGGAATATCCAATCTTCTCCCAACTTTTTGATGAAGTATTTCTTTACCCGTTGTACACAAGCTGCAAGAAAGGAGACATAGGTAATAAATAAGACAGTAACAGGGTCATCACAGGAAGACAACGCCTTAAAGTGCAAGACCTCACCGTGGCACTTGGAGTAGCATTGCTTCTGGACATCAGGGGGTTTGGTGGCACTTGCACTTGCACTGGTTCTTTGCTTTTCTTGGAGTAACCTGGCAGCTTCCTTACGAGCAAAGTGGGAAAGTTCTTCTGTATAGTGGCCATAAGTCTGTTAGGAGACACAAGAGGGTTATAAGACGCGCAAAAATATATAGGCTATGGACTTGACATAACCACGATACATGTAGTGATGGTTGTTAGCGGCCATTGGCATCTCCCCTTACCACTGGCTGCAGCCACAGGCGCGCCTATTCTGTCTGCAGTGTTTGTAGTCCATGTGCCCACTATGGTCACCTTGTGCATCTAATAATCTGTCCTTGACCAATCACCTGCCCATCGGGGCTAATTAAAGGACCTAACCCTATTGGAAGATGCCTGAGCTGGAAGGTTCTTAGTATCCCTGTGAAATTGTTTTGCTAAGTTTTGACCTCTACTTGTAAAGCCATGTCTGAACAAGTTCCACCTGTCCTGACCTTGGCCAGGTTACCATTACAAAGAGACTCTACCTGCCCTGACCTTGGCCAGGTTACCATTACAAAGAGACTCTACCTGCCGTGACCTTGGCCAGGTTACCATTACAATGGGACTCTGCCTGCCCTGACCTTGGCCAGGTTACCATTACAAAAGGGACTCTGCCTGACCTCGGCCAGGTCACCATTACAAAGGCTCTCTGCCTGCTCTGACCTTGGCCAGGTTACCATTACAAAGGCTTTCTACCTGCCCTGACCTTGGCCAGGTTACCATTACAAAGGGACTCTACCTGCCCTAACCTTGGCCAGGTTACCATTACAAAGGAACTCTACCTGCCCTGACCTTGGCCAGGTTACCATTACAAAGGGACTCTGCCTGACCTCGGCCAGGTCACCATTACAAAGGCTTTCTACCTGCCCTGACCTTGGCCAGGTTACCATTACAAAGGGACTCTGCCTGCCCTGACCTCGGCTTGTCTCCTGGCCATGCACTGGTGTCTCTTGGCCTGTCCAAGTCATCCATCAATAACCTGGGATTATACCTGAGTAGTGACCTGGTGGTTTTCTACAACAAGGATCTCTTATTTAGTAGTCCTAAGCCAAACCACTTTTGCAAATGTCCTTTCTTTCTTATTTTCCAGGCATCTAAGCCCCGGCAGCGGCTGCAGCAGTTGTACAAACTCGTAAAGCAAATATATTCCTTAGCTCAAAACATTTGTGCGCTTGGTTTAGCCGTATATCCGGGCTCGTGGCTTCTCCGCTGACCTTTCAACTACTTGTTTTAAATAAAGCTTTAATAAATGAGCTCGGAGCGCGGACCCGCCGCCCATCTGAAAGGCAAATATCAGCTCGGAATATTAGTTCTCCAGAATCCTATCTCTTATCTGACTCGAAGAATTACATTGTAGCTGATAGACGATGTAAAAAATGTGTCCAATAGACTGAAATGACAAAAACTCTGCACCGGCCGCGCCCCATTTATCTCTTAGATTTTTTGTATCGCTGTGTAATATCGCGCGGTATTATTAGAGATTTTATTTGATTTGTTTTGTCTCATAATTCAATGTCTTTTAGAATCCAAAAAATCTAATGTTTTTGTTGTTTTTGACCACAACTATTTTTAGGGAAAATTTTTAGTCTAAATATTAAAGACGTCGGACACTTGACTGTTTGGTTCTTTCAAGAACCTAAGGCAAGTGATTGGATATTCAAGATTTCGTGTTACTTTATAGGAAGAGGCAGCTGGATTTCTAGGAAATTTTTAGACATATTTAGACCCAGAGCAATGGAAGTTGTTGGCTGGAAAGCAAAGTGCCCATAGAGTTATGCAGAAAGAGCAAACTCCAGGAAAGTGATGAAGGGACACCGGGGTTTGTGGTAAAAACAAAAGGGACTATGGCATCAAATGCTAAACATAGAAGAGGAATCCAATAGACAACTGGGACTATGGTGGGAAAAGAATCGACGCTAAAACAATAGACGCAAGGAGTGAATCAGTTATAACTGCACGCCAATAGCATGGGTACCAAACCACCGTACGCCAGGAACAGGGGTTACAAATTACCATAAACCAAGGGCAAGAGCTCAAGAACCACCAGACATCAGGAATGGCACTGAGGCACCAACTGTTGTTTGACACAGACACCAAAAACAGGCACACTGACACACTGTATCAGAGAGAATGCCAACAAACCACCATATACTGGGGACAGGACCCCCATAACACCAAGGACAGGACTACCAAACCACCATATACTAGGGACAGGACCACCAAACCACCATATATCAGAGATAGGAACACCCAACCACCATGTACCAGGGACAGGGCCAATAATCCATTAGAGACAGGATCACCAAACCACCATATACCAAGGACAGGAGCACCAAACCACTGTATTTTAGAGACAGAATCACCATAACACCAAAGACAGGACCACCAAACCATAATATACAAGGAGCATAGCCACTAAAACTAAACTAAGTATACCAAGGACAGGACCACCAAGCCACAATACAAAAGGGACAGGGCCATTAAACCACTGTACTTTGGGGCACCAAACTGCTGTATGCCAAGAAAAGGATGGAATGCCTTTGTAAGGTTTGGAGTCCAAGCTACTATACTGTACACTGGGTCCACGGGCACTAAACCATTTACAACAGAAGCATGACACGAGTAGACACCAGAGACTAAACCAGTAGACACCAGAAACTAAACCAGTGGACACCAGAGACTAAACCAGTAGACACCAGAGACTAAACCAGTAGACACCAGAGACTAAACCAGTAGACACCAGAGACTAAACCAGTGGACATCAGAAACTAAACCAGTAGACACCAGAGACTAAACCAGTAGACACCAGAGACTAAACCAGTGGACATCAGAGACTAAACCAGTAGACACCAGAGACTAAACCAGTGGACATCAGAGACTAAACCAGTAGACACCAGAGACTAAACCAGTGGACATCAGAAACTAAACCAGTAGACACCAGAGACTAAACCAGTGAACACCAGAGACTAAACCAGTGGACACCAGAGACTAAACCAGTGGACATCAGAAACTAAACCAGTGGACACCAGAGACTAAACCAGTGGACACCAGAGACTAAACCAGTGGACATTATAGTGGACTATGATATCAGAATTGCGGTTGCAGGAGATGAGAAGGTCGGTAAGCCGGTGCATAGTACACAGTAGTCCGAGCTAAGCCTCAGCTCTGGAGGAGATCACGCTGGTCAGTGCTCACGCATTGTTGATCCAGAAGAAGGAATGACAATCCCATCACCCTGGCATGTTCCATATTAATCTTACAGGGGAATATCCTTCCTGACCGCATCATAATAATGCGATTATTCCCAGTTATCAATCATCCCAGTTATTCCCGATACTAATAATAGCAACGTCTACGGTTTCCAGTATGAGCGGCATCTAATTCACGGCAAATCCAATTAGTCCATCTGTTATCACCACACCGAGAATTCCTCTTCCCCTCCCCCGCTCTTATTCCTTTCTTCTATGAATATCCTAATAGAACCGGATATTGGAACCCCAAGGTACTACAGAGCCCGGCCAGGTGTTTACATGTCATTAAAGGGATGGTCCACTTTGGACAACCCCTTTGTAGGTAGAAGAGTCCCCTAACAAGGGGAAGTGTAGTCAGTAGTAGCTGACATTATAGCGGCATTATTATTAATACATATACGGCAGGTACAATCACGTTATTGACGTCACCAGACTCCTCCCAGGTCGCCTGAAGAACGCTACAAGTCATTATAATGCAAGTAATAAGATAAGGATTTACGGCAGGGCCGGAGATTACTGGACATTCCTCTATACTGGGTCAACTCTCACCTGAATCAATGGAAAATGTACCAATAATCCATCAGTCATACAGATGATATAGCTATATACCGTACGTCACACCCACCAGATACTTAATGGTTAACTACAGCCTGTACACGAGCCATCTCTTACTATAGGTGACCTTTACAACCTGACATTGGAGGGTCAAAAGTGGTCCACGATGGTGTTCACACCTGTACATGAGCCTATGGGCGGAATAATCTAGTAGATATAGATATAATGGTCATCAGTAATGGCCGCCATCGCCAGCCGCGATCCCAGCTCCATGTAATACACACTTTGGGCTTTGGCCGCCCTCCAGGTTCAGTTGAGGCTTTTCAGTTCATGCAAATCTCAAAGCTAAAAATATCCCGGCAGCGAGGATGAGGAATGGAGCGAGCTCAGCAGGTCCGACGCTGCGCCCGCTGTTTACCCGAAATCCCCAGGACACCGGCAAAATAAAACAAACTCTATTACTCCAATGACTGGTATAATATGTCAGCGCACGCTCAGGGACTGGCGGGGATCTGATGTCTATGGATAGGGGTGCGAGCTAACTATCCAAGGCTGGAACACCGGATCAGAAGGGAAAGTCGCCATATTGTATCGTATATATAAGTATTATGGCCACAACAATGTTACAATGTTTCAATTGTTATACCTGAGGATCTATATTAAATATCCCGAAATGTCAGTCTATTCTATCGATGTATTCGGATGTTTTGTATTCTAGACTGAGATTTGGTATTGTATTCCATCAAATGCTATTCTATTGTAACAAGTAGTAGCTTTATATTATTGTATCTATTATATCATGTAATAGCGCATTGTATTGTACTGCTATACTGTAATGTACATGTACTATTATATGTCTGTAATATTGTATCGTGTATAATATAATAGGACAGGCACCAATGAAGCCCAACAAACCCATTGAGCTGACTATATTTGGGTCCCTCAGGTTTCCTTATGTTATTTTGTCAGTGAGGGCACAGACGTGAACCTTCCCTATTATTGTATCACATCTTATTATAATAGGGTCATTTTTAATTACTCTATTTTATTATTATTACATTGTAAAGTACAGTATATCAGCTCAGGGTATGTTCTAGTAAAATAGATTAGATATCCATGTATTACCATATATACTCGAGTATAAGCCAAGGCCCCTAATTTTACCACAAAGAACTGGGAAAACTTATTGACTCGAGTATAAGCCGAGGGGGGGAAATGCAGCAGCTACTGGAAAATTTCAAAAATTAAAATAGTCGAGAGTTTTTGGATGCAGTAGATGCTGGGGAAGGGGAAGAGGAGGGGGTGTTTTGGTTGTCTGTCTGTCCCTTCCCTGAGCTTGAGGACTGGGGTTTTCTTCCCCCACTTGGAATTCAGCCTGACTGTATATAGGGGATCTGCAGTGCTCCTATTAACCCCTTCCTGACGGAACAGGAGCACTGCAGATCCCCTATATTCAGTAGACACAGGGATACCTAATGTGTATGTGTGACAGTCATTCTCTACTTTTATATGTATTCTAGAGAAAGGAGGGATTTACAACTTTTATTTCTTTTTTTTTTTATTATATCTTTTTTAAAGCTTCTTTTTTTTCACTATTTTATGGGAGATTCTCTACATTACTATTGTAGCTGGTCATAGAGCCCCTCCCCCCAAAAAAATAAATAAATAAATAAATTTCTTTTTGCTTGACTCAAGTATAAGCCGAGGGGGGCTTTTTCAGCACAAAAACTGTGCTGAAAAATTCAGCTTATACTCGAGTATATACGAATATATTAGCTCAGGGTATGTTCTAGTAACATATATCAGATCTCCATGTATTATATTACATTGTATCTTCTTATGCTACGTTCTGTTACATTGTATTGTAATGATGTAATATTATACATCTGTATTATTAATACAACCAATAAGTTGCAGGTCACAGCCGCAGAGCCCGACACATTGTAGAGCTTGTGGCTGACAGACAATCCCTTTAAGCCTTGCAGGACATCGCCTTTTAATGGCTATAACTTTTCTTTTTTCATTTGGGTTATTGATATTCTTAAATTGAGCCTCTATATTCAGGGATCTGAACAGCTTTATGTTTGTTATTCTTTTTTATTTTTGCCTGTTTTTTTTTTTTTTTTTAATATTTAGGAAAACGGGAAAAAAAGGCAGAAATTTTTTTTCACATTTTCCTTTTTTTTTGTATTTGCATTTTAAAACAATATTCCCTTCCATTACGGTAATTTTTAGGTTGGTGACAGTTTTGTGTCACCCGGGGCAGGGATACAACCAGTGATGTGGGTGGGGAAGTGACAGTTTTTTTAAATTTTATTTTTTTTATTTTTTTATATTTATTTGACATATTTTGCTCCCCATAAGGTCATAATTAAGTGAACCCCTGGCCTGAACGTGTTCAGATAGAACAGAAAGGGGAATCCTTCTAGTCTGGGGTCTCTTCAGTACCCAGGGGAGCTGTAAAGTAAAAAATGTATTCCCGCCACCTGTTACCTCTTGTGGGCCTCTCCGCCATGTCTGGTGCTCTGTGTCCTCCTCACAACATCTGGTGCTCTAATCTCATATCATGTGCCCGGGGCATGGGAACATCAAGACTTTAGTGAACTAATTCCCAAATTCGATTTTATTAAAAACTGAATTTTTTTGCTGATTTCCCCTTAGTCCCAGTTACAGGAGGTATAAGCTTCCTAATATACAGCGTAAAGCTGATCCGAGTCCTCCAGGACCCAATAGCCCATACAGTTCCCACCACCCGATTGTTCACGTGAGCACTGGGCCAGGGGGCGTAAAATACTGCAACATTTGTTTTCAATTTTGCAAAGTTTTGAATTTTGTTACAAGGTATCAAAACATAACAAATACTCTATTGCCCCGATCTGATGCAAATCAAAAATTGGCAGTGGTATGAAGGGGTTAATAAACTCATATGTTCAGCCAAAATCTGGTGGCCCGATCTTACATGCAGGGTGGGTTCCCCTTTAATATTCCTGTCGGCGCTGTTGTCTGCTGTTAGTTTGGGAATGACAGGTTTATGACTCCTGTTATTAGGCGCTCGATATAGCACAAGCAAATATAGATCCGGTGACGGCGTCAGGAAAAGTAACCGCACCGCTCAAGGTAATAGAGTTACTCCAGTGCAAATACACAAAGGGGGAGTCCGAACCCTGGAGGTTTATGCAGAAAATCTTAAGAGATTCCCCTTTACATCCCAAAAAAAAATTTCAAAAAAAAAATGTACAAATCTGCCAGAATCCTAAATGGCAAAACCCTGAAACATCCAATGACACAAACTCATCCTGATATCATTGAATTAGGAAGCAGGGGGGACCAAACTAGAATGGCCGCCATATTGGTTGTCAACCATCTTACTCAAAAATAGAGATATGGTAATATTGTGTACAAGGGGTAACGGGGTAACCTATACACACAACGGCCCATAAAGTCTTCAGGATAGTTCTGAAAAATATTCTGTCATTTCACAAGATCAGCAGGAAAAAATCTTCACCCGTCCAATTCTTGGTCTCCGAGTTTTATCTTTTATGCGGAACATTTTATGGTCCAGAAATGATCCCCTCCATATTACATCATGTACAGTCCTATGAAAAAGTTTGTGCCCCCCTATTAATCTTAATCATTGTTAGTTGTAAATATTTTGGTGTTTGCCATGTCAGTCTGATCTATCTAATAACGGATGGACACAGTAATATTTCAGGATAGAAATGAGGTTTATTGTACTAACAGAAAATGTGCAATATGCATTAAACCAAAATGTAACCGCTGCAAAAGTCTGGGCACCTCAACAGAAAAGTGCCAGTAATATTTAGTAGATCCTCCTTTTGCCTCTAGTCGTTTCCTGTAGCTGTTAATCAGTTCCTGGATCCTGGATGAAGGGATTTTGGACCATTCCTCTTTACAATTCGCATTCAGTTCAGTTTGATGGTGGCCGAGCATGGACAGCCCGCTCTCAAATGATCTGAAAACAAAGATTGTTCCACATAGTTGTTCAGGGGAAGGATACAAAACGTTGTCTCAGAGATTTAACCTGTCAGTTTCCACTGTGAGGAACATAGTAAGGAAATGGAAGACCACAGGGACAGTTCTTGTTAAGCCCAGAAGTGGCAGGCCAAGAAAAATATCAGAAAGGCAGAGAAGAAGAATGGTGAGAACCGTCAAGGACAATCCACAGACACCTCCAAAGAGCTGCAGCATCATCTTGCTGCAGATGGTGTCACTGTGCATCGGTCAACAATACAGCGCACTTTGCACAAATAGAAGCTGTATGGGAGAGTGATGAGAAAGAAGCCGTTTCTGCACGTACGCCACAAATAGAGTTGCCTGAGGTATGAAAAAGCACATTTGGACAAGGCAGCTTCATTTTGGATGAAGGTCCTGTGGACTGATGAGACAAAGATTGAGTTGTTTGGTCATACAAAAAGGCGTTATGCATGGCGTCCAAAAAAACAGCATTCCAAGAAAAACACATGCTACCCACTGTAAGATTTGGTGGAGGTTCCATCATGCTTTGGGGCTGTGTGGCCAATGCCGGCATCGGGAATCTTGGTAAAGTTGAGAGTCGCATGGATTCCACTCAGTATCAGCAGATTCTTGAGAATAATGTTCAAGAATCAGTGACGAAGTTGAAGTTACGCCGGGGATGGATATTTCAGCAAGACAATGATCCAAAACACCGCTCCAAATCCTCAGGCATTCATGCAGAGGAACAATTACAATGTTCTGGAATGGCCATCCCAGTCCCCAGACCTGAATATCATTGAACATCTGTGGGATGATTTGAAGCGGGCTGTCCATGCTCGGCGACCATCTAACTTAACTGAACGTGAATTGTTTTGTAAAGAGGAATGGTCCGAAATACCTTCATCCAGGATCCAGGAACTGATTAAAAGCTCCAGGAAGCGACTAGAGGCAAAAGGAGGAGGAGCTACTAAATATTACTGGCACTTTTCTGTTGGGGTGCCCAGACTTTTGCATCGGTCACATTTTGGTTTAATGCATATTGCACATTTTCTGTTAGTACAATAAACCTCATTCCAATCCTGAAATATTACTGTGTCCATCAGTTATTAGATAGATCCGACTGACATGGCAAACACCAAAATATTTACAGCTAACAATGATTAAGATTAATAGGGGGGCACTAACGTTTTCATAGGACTGTACATATATCCATGTAATATAGGAGAGCTGTTCCTATAGTTCAGAGCCGTTATTTCCGGGGTGAGGTCTGCGCCCTGTAATGATTTTGCGCCCCATGATCTTCCATTAGTCGTGTCTAGCATCAATCTGGATTCTCGCACAGCAGCAGCTGCTTGTAAAATCTCACATAGTGATCCCAGGTGTCCTCAGGCCGAGGATTATCCACTGGTACAAGACAGAAGCAACTGCCGAGTCCTCCCTGCTACAGGTCTATACGGTATATACACACTAAGGGGCCTATAGTACCGTATATGCATACCTAGAGGAAGGAAATAATGGAAGAGCATCCGGTGTATATCACTATATACAAGATACCCAGGTTATACCGGCTGTACATATATAATTATATACAGTATATACCCAGGTTATACTGGCTGTACATATATATATATATATATATATATATATATATATATATAATATACAGTAAATAACCAGGTTATACCAGCTATACATATAGAATTATATACAGTATATACCCAGGTTATACCAGCTGTACATATAGAATTATATACAGTATATACCCAGGTTATACCGGCTGTACATATAGAATTATATACAGTATATACCCAGGTTATACCGGCTGTACATATAGAATTATATACAGTATATACCCAGGTTATACCGGCTGTACATATATAATTATATACAGTATATACCCAGGTTATACTGGCTGTACATATATATATATATATATATATATATATATATATATATATATATATTATATACAGTAAATAACCAGGTTATACCAGCTATACATATAGAATTATATACAGTATATACCCAGGTTATACCGGCTGTACATATATAATTATATACAGTATATACCCAGGTTAGTCCGGCTGTACATATAGAATTATATACATGAGATACCCAGGTTATACCGGCTGTACATATAGAATTATATACAGTATATACCCAGGTTATACCAGCTCTACATATATAATTATATACAGTATATACCCAGGTTATACCGGCTGTACATATAGAATTATATGCAGTATATACCCTTGTTATAGCGGCTGTACATATATAACTATATACAGGATATACCCAGGTTATACCGGCTGTACATATAGAATTATATACAGTATATACCCAGGTTATACCGGCTGTACATATAGAATTATATACAGTATATACCCAGGTTATACCGGCTGTACATATATAATTATATACAGTATATACCCAGGTTATACGGGCTGTACATATAGAATTATATACAGTATATACCGGCTGTACATATATAATTATATACAGTATATACCCAAGTTATACCGGCTGTACATATAGAAT
This sequence comes from Leptodactylus fuscus, assembly GCF_031893055.1. Taxonomy (NCBI): domain Eukaryota; kingdom Metazoa; phylum Chordata; class Amphibia; order Anura; family Leptodactylidae; genus Leptodactylus; species Leptodactylus fuscus. The sequence continues at coordinate 5,208,883 of NC_134274.1, read as the reverse complement.
TATATACAGTATATACCCAGGTTATACCAGCTGTACATATAGAATTATATACAGTATATACCCAGGTTATACCAGCTGTACATATAGAATTATATACAGTATATACCCAGGTTATACCAACTGTACATATAGAATTATATACAGTATATACCCAGGTTATACCGGCTGTACATATAGAATTATATACAGTATATACCCAGGTTATACCGGCTGTACATATAGAATTATATACAGTATATACCCAGGTTATACCGGCTGTACATATAGAATTATATACAGTATATACCCAGGTTATACCAGCTGTACATATAGAATTATATACAGTATATACCCAGGTTATACCGGCTGTACATATAGAATTATATACAGTATATACCCAGGTTATACCGGCTGTACATATATAATTATATACAGTATATACCCAGGTTATACTGGCTGTACATATATATATATATATATATATATATATATATTATATACAGTAAATAACCAGGTTATACCAGCTATACATATAGAATTATATACAGTATATACCCAGGTTATACCGGCTGTACATATATAATTATATACAGTATATACCCAGGTTAGTCCGGCTGTACATATAGAATTATATACATGAGATACCCAGGTTATACCGGCTGTACATATAGAATTATATACAGTATATACCCAGGTTATACCAGCTCTACATATATAATTATATACAGTATATACCCAGGTTATACCGGCTGTACATATAGAATTATATGCAGTATATACCCTTGTTATAGCGGCTGTACATATATAACTATATACAGGATATACCCAGGTTATACCGGCTGTACATATAGAATTATATACAGTATATACCCAGGTTATACCGGCTGTACATATAGAATTATATACAGTATATACCCAGGTTATACCGGCTGTACATATATAATTATATACAGTATATACCCAGGTTATACGGGCTGTACATATAGAATTATATACAGTATATACCGGCTGTACATATATAATTATATACAGTATATACCCAAGTTATACCGGCTGTACATATAGAATTATATACAGTATATACCCAGGTTATACCAGCTGTACATATAGAATTATATACAGTATATACCCAGGTTATACCAGCTGTACATATAGAATTATATACAGTATATACCCAGGTTATACCAACTGTACATATAGAATTATATACAGTATATACCCAGGTTATACCGGCTGTACATATAGAATTATATACAGTATATACCCAGGTTATACCGGCTGTACATATAGAATTATATACAGTATATACCCAGGTTATACCGGCTGTACATATAGAATTATATACAGTATATACCCAGGTTATACCAGCTGTACATATAGAATTATATACAGTATATACCCAGGTTATACCAGCTGTACATATAGAATTATATACAGTATATACCCAGGTTATACCAGCTGTACATATAGAATTATATACAGTATATACCCAGGTTATACCAGCTGTACATATAGAATTATATACAGTATATACCCAGGTTATACCAACTGTACATATAGAATTATATACAGTATATACCCAGGTTATACCGGCTGTACATATAGAATTATATACAGTATATACCCAGGTTATACCGGCTGTACATATAGAATTATATACAGTATATACCCAGGTTATACCGGCTGTACATATAGAATTATATACAGTATATACCCAGGTTATACCAGCTGTACATATAGAATTATATACAGTATATACCCAGGTTATACCGGCTGTGTTCTACACTATGTTTTAAGCCAATTCAAGGTCTGTTTTGTACGGAACTTGTTCATCCCACAACCACTGTGGACCCGTGCTGCCAAACTCCAACATGAAATAAATCTTGAAGCTTCGCCCATCTCTGCTTTTCCCCTCTCCGCAGGATTATGTCATAACAGTCTGATCTTTGGGATCTCCGCGGCTCAGTGGTGCAGGATGGAGGTAGTCGCTCTCTCTGTGTCAGTCCTTTGCTTTGGCTGGATACGTTTTATTGTGGGGCCGCCCATTTAATAATTATATAGATATTTTAAAAACTATATCTCAATTTCTTCACATTTTCATGATCTCTGCTGTCTGTCAGTGAATGAGAACGCTCTTTTCTACATTGAGAGGCAGTGACATAGCTAGTCCTGCTCTCAGCTGAAAAGTGAAGACAATGCTCTGTGAGCTCAACAGCCTGAACTCCAGCCTGATACAATGTAATATGGAGACAATTGTATCAAACCTAGAAAATGCTGTGAGCGCTTTGTTACATTGTTACAATGTATCAGTCAGCAGTCCAAGCTGGTTAGCTCACAGAGCATTGTCTAGACTAGATACAATTGTATCCACTTTTGAGCGGAGAGCAGGACTAGCTAGGAACTAGATTGCTACAATGTATCAGAGTGGAGTCCACGCTCTTTATCTCAGGCCACATTTACATCTGCGTTCGGGTTTCCATTCGGGGAGTCTGGTTGGAGACCCCTAAAACGGAAACCTATACACATAGAGAAGTGGTAACCTGGGAAAACACGCGGACCCCATAGACTATAACGGAACATGCGGAGAGAAAAGTGCTGCTTGCAGAACTGGCAACAGCCATCAATGGCGGCCCTGGAGCCGGCGCGGATTTACTGAGGTTGTGTCATTTCTTTCTTTCTACCGAATATGGTTCATGCCTAATTATCTCAGAATCCCGGACAATCCCTTTAAGCCTTCCTTACATAAAACCAGGAAACTCCTTTAACCAATCATCCTATAGAGACCCTAGACTCTGAATTATGTGATGAGAGTTCATGTCCGTCAGGGATTGTCTCCCACTGCTCGGCCATCAGCTACCCGTATGGCTCCCTTAAAGGGATGTCCCATATACTTGACCATATTTATATTTGTAGACAGGAGTTTCTATTATTTGCCCTAAACTTCATAAATCCGCTTACTAAATGAATAGGTGGGACCAGACGGACTTAACTTATCTTTATCCAATCTTACCTACTATGTTCCGTCACCCTACACAATCTCACCATATCCCTTGATGAGCGATCATCCCCTAGTCTTGACCATACAACCCTTCCTCACTGGTCTCCACAAACCCCAGAAATATTTTGTCCTGCCTTCTTATTCATCATCTCCTCCTGTTCCAGTCTCTACGTCTCATCCCAATGCTCCAAGGAATGTTCTTTGTAGGAAACCTTCCACCCACGCGCTCTACAGATCCTATATATTCCATAATCCTATACAGCGTGTCCATGCTTTTGTTCTGGCCATAAATCCCAATCCTCCATCAGCTCCTCACTAAGGTGACACCAACACATATCGTGCAGTCATATATGGCGCCATCGCTAGTCACTCACGCTCTAGTCTTAACCCCACGTCCCACTTTTCCACCATCTTTGCCCACGTAAACCATTCCTTGAATCCTCTCCATGAACTCCCGTTGCTCTCAGGGATAAGACGTCTCAGGATCCCGCACTCCTCTATAAATAGCCCTTTGCTCCTTGGTTGTAGGATTTCCAGTCTTCAGCACTCTTCCCTACCCATGCAGCCCTATAAGCCGTAGCCATGCCGTCCACCTTACCTGGGCTTCCGTTGGTGGTTGCTCCCCTGGACTCTCTTGCACGGTGGCTTGGGTCTGGTTGGGAATCCCGTACCTGGAGCTTTCTCGCAGTTGCATATACTGGTACTGGGGGTCGTCCCCCCACCACCCTGACTTGCTGCCATTGTTCTGCGTTTCTTTGGGGTCTTCCGTTTTCTCCATGCCACCCAATGGTCAGTGACCTCCTCGCTTCTATCCCTTATTGAGTGTCTCTCCTTGACTTGCGCCCTGTCCTCTGCCTACCATACCCTTGTACTATCCTCAATGTGTCTCGCTATGTCTTAAGACTATCTCTCACTAAAGCTTAATTGTCTTCTACGTCCTTGTGAAAGTGTCTCGTTCATGAGACGTCTTGTGCCTTCTTCTGGAACTCTTGAGCCCTTCATTAAATGCCCGTTACCCTTTCCAGGTTCTTCCAGGGGTCTTCGCTCTGACTTTCTTCTGTCCTCTGCTACTTAAGGTCTTAATGTCTCTTCTTAAGTCACTTAGTACATTTCCAGGGCAAACTTCTGGACTCCTCACACTCCAAACGTGTATCTTCCTGAAGGAGCTTCTGAAGAGGGAGCAGGCTCACGGTGCAAGCCCAGGTATAGTGAGATATAGATATATATAGCATGTCACATGACCAGTTGCAAAACCTGAGATATTAAATATCAGTGAGATAGCCAGAGTGTAAGTGAGGAAGGAGAGATAGGGAGAAACTGAAGAAGATGGAAGGTGGACGGACCGAGATTTACGCACGGAATAGACACACGAGGCTTAACTACACCCACAATGCAACAGGAACCTCAAAGAAATACAAAGTTACTTTATTAATAAAATGAAATACAAGAAAGATTGTCAGAATAAAGCTACATGAAGCCTGAAATTGTGCAACATCGCAACTTTCTTGCAAAAACAGCGCCACCCTTGGCCATTGGCGGCACCTGGTATTGCAGCTGAGACCTATGCAGATAAGCGGTGCCTGATGTGCCAGCCAAAGTGAGCACATGAATAGGGCCGGCTGGGACAATGACGCGGTCACCAGGTATTCTCATGTCTATTAATATAACAAACACAATACAGAGGAAAGGGGAAGGAGCCGGCGCAGGGATCAGATATCTGATAGATATGTTATTAATGATATTAATTGTTTTATGACTTAATAAACCCCGGAACATTATTATGTCCTGAGACTGGACTGAGCACAAGACTGGCACGTGCCAGGAAGAACAACCAAGGAATTCTGGATCCATCATTTGTATTAAGTAGAAGAGATTTACAGAAGATAGAAACACACAAAGAGGATACAAAGTGTCACTAGTGCAAGACCCCGTGACACACAATAGTGCAAATATCACACCCTCGTATACAGCACCTATATCCAACAGAATATACAACATACATGTAACTAACTATTGTATCTAGTCATATGGGACTGAAAGAGGAGACGGCGGAGCTACAGGGCGCAACGTATGTAAGATTATGTGTGACAGCCTTGTAATGGGATAAGTAATGTAATGTATGTACATAGTGACTGTACCAGCAGAATAGTGAGCGCAGCTCTGGAGTATAATACAGGATAAGTAATGTAATGTATGTACACAGTGACTGTACCAGCAGAATAGTGAGCGCAGCTCTGGAGTATAATACAGGATAAGTAATGTAATGTATGTACACAGTGACTGCACCAGCAGAATAGTGAGCGCAGCTCTGGAGTATAATACAGGATAAGTAATGTAATGTATGTACACAGTGACTGCACCAGCAGAATAGTGAGCGCAGCTCTGGGGTATAATACAGGATAAGTAATGTAATGTATGTACACAGTGACTGTACCAGCAGAATAGTGAGCGCAGCTCTGGAGTATAATACAGGATAAGTAATGTATGTACACAGTGACTGCACCAGCAGAATAGTGAGCGCAGCTCTGGAGTATAATACAGGATAAGTGATGTAATGGATGTACACAGTGACTGTACAAGCAGAATAGTGAGCGCAGCTCTGGAGTATAACACAGGATAAGTAATGTAATGGATGTACACAGTGACTGTACCAGCAGAATAGTGAGCGCAGCTCTGGAGTATAATACAGGATAAGTAATGTAATGTATGTACACAGTGACTGTACCAGCAGAATAGTGAGTGCAGCTCTGGAGTATAATACAGGATAAGTAATGTAATGTATGTACACAGTGACTGCACCAGCAGAATAGTGAGCGCAGCTCTGGAGTATAATACAGGATAAGTAATGTAATGTATGTACACAGTGACTGCACCAGCAGAATAGTGAGCGCAGCTCTGGAGTATAATACAGGATAAGTAATGTAATGTATGTACACAGTGACTGCACCAGCAGAATAGTGAGCGCAGCTCTGGAGTATAATACAGGATCAGTAATGTAATGTATGTACACAGTGACTACCAGCAGAATAGTGAGCGCAGCTCTGGAGTATAATACAGGATAAGTAATGTAATGTATGTACACAGTGACTGTACCAGCAGAATAGTGAGCGCAGCTCTGGGGTATAATACAGGATAAGTAATGTAATGTATGTACACAGTGACTGTACCAGCAGAATAATGAGCGCAGCTCTGGAGTATAATACAGGATCAGTAATGTAATGTATGTACACAGTGACTACCAGCAGAATAGTGAGTGCAGCTCTGGAGTATAATACAGGATAAGTAATGTAATGTATGTACACATTAACTGTACCAGCAGAATAGTGAGCGCAGCTCTGGAGTATAATACAGGATAAGTAATGTAATGTATGTACACATTAACTGTACCAGCAGAATAGTGAGCGCAGCTCTGGAGTATAATACAGGATAAGTAATGTAATGGATGTACACAGTGACTGTACCAGCAGAATAGTGAGCGCAGCTCTGGAGTATAATACAGGATAAGTAATGTAATGTATGTACACAGTGACTGCACCAGCAGAATAGTGAGCGCTGCTCTGGAGTATAATACAGGATAAGTAATGTAATGTATGTACACAGTGACTGTACCAGCAGAATAGTGAGCACAGCTCTGGAGTATAATACAGGATAAGTAATGTAATGTATGTACACAGTGACTGCACCAGCAGAATAGTGAGCGCAGCTCTGGAGTATAATACAGGATAAGTAATGTAATGTATGTGCACAGTGACTGTACCAGCAGAATAGTGAGCGCAGCTCTGGAGTATAATACAGGATATGTAATGTAATGTATGTACACAGTGACTGCACCAGCAGAATAGTGAGCGCAGCTCTGGAGTATAATACAGGATAAGTAATGTAATGTATGTACACATTAACTGTACCAGCAGAATAGTGAGCGCAGCTCTGGAGTATAATACAGGATAAGTAATGTAATGTATGTACACAGTGACTGCACCAGCAGAATAGTGAGCGCTGCTCTGGAGTATAATACAGGATAAGTAATGTAATGTATGTACACAGTGACTGTACCAGCAGAATAGTGAGCGCAGCTCTGGAGTATAATACAGGATAAGTAATGTAATGTATGTACACAGTGACTGTACCAGCAGAATAGTGAGCGCAGCTCTGGAATATAATACAGGATAAGTAATGTAATGTATGTACACAGTGACTGCACCAGAAAAATAGTGAGCGCAGCTCTGGGGTATAATACAGGATAAGTAATGTAATGTATGTACACAGTGACTGCACCAGCAGAATAGTGAGCGCAGCTCTGGAGTATAATACAGGATAAGTAATGTAATGTATGTACACAGTGACTGCACCAGCAGAATAGTGAGCGCAGCTCTGGAGTATAATACGGGATAAGTAATGTAATGTATGTACACAGTGACTGTACCAGCAGAATAGTGAGCACAGCTCTGGAGTATAATACAGGATAAGTAATGTAATGTGTGTACACAGTGACTGTACCAGCAGAATAGTGAGCGCAGCTCTGGAGTATAATACAGGATAAGTAATGTAATGTATGTACACAGTGACTGTACCAGCAGAATAGTGAGCGCAGCTCTGGAGTATAATACAGGATAAGTAATGTAATGTATGTACACAGTGACTGCACCAGCAGAATAGTGAGCGCAGCTCTGGAGTATAATACAGGATAAGTAATGTAATGTATGTACACAGTGACTGCACCAGCAGAATAGTGAGCGCAGCTCTGGAGTATAATACAGGATAAGTAATGTAATGTATGTACACAGTGACTACCAGCAGAATAGTGAGCGCAGCTCTGGAGTATAATACAGGATAAGTAATGTAATGTATGTACACAGTGACTGCACCAGCAGAATAGTGAGCGCAGCTCTGGAGTATAATACAGGATCAGTAATGTAATGTATGTACACAGTGACTACCAGCAGAATAGTGAGCGCAGCTCTGGAGTATAATACAGGATAAGTAATGTAATGTATGTACACAGTGACTGTACCAGCAGAATAGTGAGCGCAGCTCTGGGGTATAATACAGGATAAGTAATGTAATGTATGTACACAGTGACTGTACCAGCAGAATAATGAGCGCAGCTCTGGAGTATAATACAGGATCAGTAATGTAATGTATGTACACAGTGACTACCAGCAGAATAGTGAGTGCAGCTCTGGAGTATAATACAGGATAAGTAATGTAATGTATGTACACATTAACTGTACCAGCAGAATAGTGAGCGCAGCTCTGGAGTATAATACAGGATAAGTAATGTAATGTATGTACACATTAACTGTACCAGCAGAATAGTGAGCGCAGCTCTGGAGTATAATACAGGATAAGTAATGTAATGGATGTACACAGTGACTGTACCAGCAGAATAGTGAGCGCAGCTCTGGAGTATAATACAGGATAAGTAATGTAATGTATGTACACAGTGACTGCACCAGCAGAATAGTGAGCGCTGCTCTGGAGTATAATACAGGATAAGTAATGTAATGTATGTACACAGTGACTGTACCAGCAGAATAGTGAGCACAGCTCTGGAGTATAATACAGGATAAGTAATGTAATGTATGTACACAGTGACTGCACCAGCAGAATAGTGAGCGCAGCTCTGGAGTATAATACAGGATAAGTAATGTAATGTATGTACACAGTGACTGCACCAGCAGAATAGTGAGCGCAGCTCTGGAGTATAATACAGGATAAGTAATGTAATGTATGTGCACAGTGACTGTACCAGCAGAATAGTGAGCACAGCTCTGGAGTATAATACAGGATATGTAATGTAATGTATGTACACAGTGACTGCACCAGCAGAATAGTGAGCGCAGCTCTGGAGTATAATACAGGATAAGTAATGTAATGTATGTACACATTAACTGTACCAGCAGAATAGTGAGCGCAGCTCTGGAGTATAATACAGGATAAGTAATGTAATGTATATACACAGTGACTGTACCAGCAGAATAGTGAGCGCAGCTCTGGAGTATAATACAGGATAAGTAATGTAATGTATGTACACAGTGACTGCACCAGCAGAATAGTGAGCGCAGCTCTGGAGTATAATACAGGATAAGTAATGTAATGTATGTACACAGTGACTGCACCAGCAGAATAGTGAGCGCAGCTTTGGAGTATAATACAGGATAAGTAATGTAATGTATGTACACAGTGACTGCACCAGCAGAATAGTGAGCGCAGCTCTGGGGTATAATACAGGATAAGTAATGTAATGTATGTACACAGTGACTACACCAGCAGAATAGTGAGCGCAGCTCTGGAGTATAATACAGGATAAGTAATGTAATGTATGTACACAGTAACTGCACCAGCAGAATAGTGAGCGCAGCTCTGGAGTATAATACAGGATAAGTAATGTAAGTATACAGTGAATCAGTATTGGAAGTATTTGTAGCCCACAAGTCATGTCACTATGCTGTTGCTTCCATCACATGGATTGCTTGTAATAATAACTAGTTATTCTGTATAACCATTATAACGAATATTCCCTCACATTATTGCAGTAACACATTTCTCCACCACATCACGCTCTCCTTTATCTATAGGGTCACATCTAGGGTGGGGGACAGCTTTTGGATATATAAGGCCATGAGATGTAACCTGACATTTCATTAACCCCTCATTGCTAGAAGTTGAATATCCCTTTAAGATGACTGTCACTGTAATTTCATGGTTGTCACAGTTTCCAGCTTCTTCTAGGTGCTAAGGTCTATGGAGAATGACAGACATGGACTCACCCAGACCTGCGGGAGCAGAGCTACATTGGCCATGGCTTGCTCTGATCTCGGCCACCTCACTCTTGTCACTGACGCCTGTTATTCCGCGTTTCTGGTTATCTACCTGTAATTTATATCCAATTCACCAACACCCTCCCCATATATATCACCTGGTGGCCGCTCCCGCCCCGGACAGGAGAACGCTCCCCTTTCTCCCAGGAATCACATATGACCTTTATTTGATTTATGGCCTGATTTTACCTGTGGCCTTGACAGCCGTGACCGTACACCCTGCCCATAGACGGGCAGATAATAGTGCCAGGTCTACAACCCGATGGTCACACAGTCGTCATCAGATACTACAAGACGTCACTGATCGCTGCGCTGCATCCTCTGTAATATGGGAACCTACAGATTGCAGCATCTATAGAGAGAGCGACCTATAGACTTCTCATGGGAACTGGATACAATGTATCTGCTGCATTATATGGCAATATCTGTATTTTGGGGGCTGGAGATGCCCTTGATGCCCTTGATGCCCTTGATGTAATTGGCATTTCTAGGCAAGTTTTTCAGAAAATCAAAAGAATCAATCTGAACAATCCATCATGTATCTGTTGGGAGTCAAATGGGGGTCTAAAAGTATTGAAATTGCATCACAGGGGTTTCTTATGTACCAAATCCATTAAAGTAGCAGCCGGGACCTAGGGGTAGAAGCACGTGACTAACCAATAGTGGGGCTCAGCCATTGACTGACCCATGAGACCCAACATCAGACCAGGAGGTCGTCCAACATAGCCAAAAACTGAAACAGACCCGTTGAAATCATAAAATGTATGAACGTTGTTCAGTTCTAGAAAAATCCCCCAAAATACACAAGGTCCTTGACCAGATCCTACAGTAGATAAGTGTCCAATGTTCTGTTTCCTATTAGGGGCAATGCTTGAGAGGGTATGGAAAATAATGGCCCCCTAGACTGCCCTGGACCACCAGGGATACAGAGATTAACTAGTTATGTGTCTTAGATCAACAGTGATAATGTAATATGCTCCGTCAGTGACCCAGACCACCATGGATGCTAAAAAAAAGTATTCACTGAGCTAGACCACCAGGGAGGTATACATCAAGCCCTTCCCTGCTTCAGACCACTCTAAAAGGGTTCCTGGGATCAGGAAATTTATGTCCGATGTTGTTAAGGGACTTTGACACTTGGAACCCCACTGATCCGATATTAGTGACCCAACAAGATCAATATCATGATCCTGCAAAACCCCTAAAACTCCTTAGCTGCCCTAGACCACCAGGGATACTGAGAATGACCCAATTAACTTCCATAGACTACTAGGAATGCAGATGCTAAACCCTATAATGTTCTAGACCACCAACGATACTGACAATTTTCTTAAGGGCTAGTTCACACGTGAACTGCCCGCGCGGGTTTTGACAGAGAGAGAGACGCGGCGAGCCACGTCTCTCTCTTGTCAAAACCCGCCCGCCGCGACCATCGCTGTCGCGGCTTAACCCTCTGCTGTCGGCTCAAATGAATGAGCCGACATAGGAGGGAGCTGCCGGGGGCGGAAGCCGCGCGGCGGAAGCCGCGCGGCTGAGCCTGCGCGGCTTCCGCCTGAAGAAAGGACATGTCCTTTCTTTTCGCCGCTAGCAGCAGCTCGCCGCTAGCGGAGAACAGAAGCCCGGCGGTCTCCATAGACCACCATTATAAGGGGAGGTTTTGGACGCGAAATCCGCTGTCAAAAACCTCCCCTTATACTCACGTGTGAACTAGCCCTAACTAGAACACTAGGGATACAAACATTACTTTCTTCTCTCCCCTAGACCACCAGCGATACTGCCAATTTTCTTACCTAGAACACTAGGGATACAAACATTACTTTCTTCTCTCCCCTAGACCACCAGGGATACAGACATTAGCTTCTTCTTTCCCCTAGACCACTAGGGATACAGACATTAGCTTCTTCTCTCCCCTAGATCACCAGGGATACAGACATTACCTTCTTCTCTGCCCTAGACCACCAGGGATACAGACATTACCTTCTTCTCTGCCCTAGACCACCAGGGATACAGACATTAGCATCTTCTCTCCCCTAGACCACCAGGGATACAGACATTACCTTCTTCTCTCCCCTAGACCACCAGAGATACAGACATTAGCGTCTTCTCTCCCCTAGACCACTAGGGATACAGACATTACCTTCTTCTCTCCCCTAGACCACCAGGGATACAGACATTACCTTCTTCTCTGCCCTAGACCACCAGGGATACAGACATTAGCGTCTTCTCTCCCCTAGACTACCAAGGATACAGACATTACCTTCTTCTCTCCCAGACCACCAGGGATACAGACATTAGCTTCTTCTCTCCCCTAGACCATCAGAGATACAGACATTACCTTCTTTTGTCCCCTAGACCACCAGGGATACAAACATTACTTTCTTCTCTCCCCTAGACCCCCAGGGATACAGACATTAGCTTCTTCTCTCCCCTAGACCACCAGAGATAGACATTAGCTTCTTCTCTCCCCTAGACCACCAGAGATACAGACATTAGCTTCTTCTCTCCCCTAGACCACCAGAGATACAGACATTAGCTTCTTCTCTCCCAGACCACCAGGTATACAAACATTGCCTTCTTCTCTCCCTTAGACCACCAGGGATACAGACATTACCTTCTTCTCTCCCCTAGACCCCCAGGGATACAGACATTACCAACTTCTGACCAATAGGGAATTTGACATTGACACTATTAATGGCAACCTATGATGCCAAAATTAACCCATTCACTGACCTGGACCATTAGTCATCTATGCATTATTTCCTTCACTTTTCCAGGCATCTTGCAATAAACCCTTTAACTACTGTTAACATGGGGGAAATGACCTCATCACTGCAGCGGACCACCGGGGATGTCACCAAACCCATTCTGTACACTATATGGTTAATTCTTTGTGCTTCATGTCATGTTGTTCTGGGATGGACTTAGAGGGAGCCGTGTCCAGGTCCTTTACAATGGCTTGCTAATGGTCATGATTGGAGAAACCTTGAGCTTGGACTTTCCCAGGTCCTGATGAATCATCCTGTGGACATCTTCTCTGTATTAGGAGTGTGGCGCCCCCTCTGGGGGATGCGGGTGAGTCACTGTCACGCTCACTAGTTCCCAGGTTAGCTGTAATGCTGGAGGTGACAGCTGATAAGGATAAGTGGGAAATTAAATCCATCATTGAGATAACTCCAGAGAGGCGATAACAGAGCGGCCGCTGACACAGAGCCAAGCCCCGCAGGACGGGCCGCCCAAAACTTACACCCGACCTACAACACTCAGGGGCTCAAGTGTAGAAAAGAAACATGGAAGATTTTCTTCATCGTGTATGAAAGCTGCGCCATTTTCTTAAAAATAAAAAACCTAAAAAGTTTCCTTATAAGACACCTGACAAACCCATCAGTGTGACCCTATGGGGCAAAGAGGCTGCAGGGGCAACCGGGTGCAAGAGTGACCCGGATCAAGAGAAGCCAAAAAGATTCTACACTAGAGGGCGCTCATTGCATAAGAGAATACCGCAGGGTTAAAGGGGCTTGTGGGACTTATATACTGATGAGCTGCCCTTAGGATGGGTCCGACATTCAGGACCCCCACCAATTCACTGTATGAAGAGGCTGAAGAAATTGGATGAGCGCTGTGTGACATCATCAGAGGCCGCTGCACGTGTTTCATCTAGAAAATTGTTCCTACAACGTGGATAAAACAGCGAGGTCACCTGACCACATCATTCAAGGAAATTTAACCTATTTTTCGATGATTAATTTTTATTTTCCATGTCACTACTTCTGTTTTAAGAAAGAACCAAAATCCTGTAAATTTCACTCTGACCACTAAGCTGAAACATAGACTGGCACTTGCCAATTTTGCAGGTGTTTTCTTTTGCAGCAGTCACCTCTACCTTACCATCAGAATAGAAGATAACACCTCTATAGATAACACCACTGAGCCATTATTACATCACTAATAACAATAGATGATGTCACAGCTCATCTCCGCCCCCTCCCTGCACAGAACATGTCTAGAAAACTCTACCATAGACCCCAATAAGTCAACTCCAGACTATTGCTGCCTATGGCCGTGACTGTGCTGTAAAGCAGATCTCTAAATGCTGTTAATGAAGAAGAGAAGCTCAGACAAGATGGCCGGAAAGAAAGTAGAATACTTGCAGGACTTTATTGTCCGGGGATCCCAGATAATACCGTACGTTCCCCAGATACATAACACACAGACCAGTTATTGTCCCTGCAGTGCACACATCCAGATCTACAGTATAAATTTGCATAAAACCTGCATATACATTATGTACATGGCGACGCAGCTTAATAAAATAGATAAACAGTATATACTATTCACTGCTGCATACTGTATACTGCTACATACTATACACTTTATATTGCTACATACTGTACACTGCTACATAATGTCATCTGAGTAGTAAACAAAGTGTCTTGCTATCACCTTTGCTATTGATTTATACAGAGTTTGTTACAATGTTACTGACCAGTTAAGTCTAATTTAGATAATAAACACAAGCTACAAGGTATACAAGGTCAGACACAAACCTTATATAGAGGAATAAAAGGGGATAATTTGAAACTTTGTATCGGACCTTATCACTGAGAGTTTCACTCTGAGGACTCTGCTATATCTATCTGCCGTTGTGCAAACTCAGACTGAACTATTGATGTGTGATTTTAGGGAATATTTATTGGTTTTGTAGCTCAGATTACAGATATCTATAGAAGTCTATGGAGAGGGGGGGAGAGAGAGAAGCTATAGAGGCAGAAACACAAGCTTAGTCTGATGCTGGTGCTAAAGAGAAGCTTCTATCACTACCAAAGTACTTCATATATTATTATATGTCAGTATATCTCTATATATCTCCTGTGTGTTCCTGGGGCTGAAAGTTATAGAGCAGATTCTCTTCTACTTACTGCCTGCAGCAGCTCTCCCTCCCCTGCAGGCTATCTACAATAGGTGATGGGAAATGCTAAGCCCCGCCTCACTGACTAAGCTCCACCCTCTCAGCCACCTGCAAGGTGGACATGAAAGGGATCAAGAACATGAGATATGAGATAGATAGATAGAGCGATAGACAGAGAGAGAGAGAGAGAGAGATAGATAGATAGATAGATAGATAGATAGATAGATAGATAGATAGATAGACAGACAGGAGATAGATAGATAGATAGATAGATAGATAGATAGATAGATAGATAGATAGATAGATAGATAGGAGATAGATAGATAGATAGATAGATAGATAGGAGATAGATAGATAGGAGATAGATAGATAGATAGATAGATAGATAGATAGGAGATAGATAGATAGATAGATAGATAGATAGATAGATAGATAGATAGATAGATAGATAGGAGATAGATAGATAGATAGATAGATAGATAGATATAGATAGATAGATAGATAGATAGATAGATAGATAGATAGATAGATAGATAGATAGATAGATAGATAGATAGATAGGAGATAGATAGATAGCAGTAAAGGAGTGCAGACTACATTGAGGACAGGGCAGGACATGTCGGGGGTTCTGGAAATAGAGCAGGACCATGTCCAGATAATCTGATCTCCGCAGGCTCAGCTGGGACTTCTGCAACCTGAGCCCTTGTGTTCTGCTCCATGTGAGGAGCTCCGACCCCTGAAGGATCAGCAGAGGTGACGTCACCGGAGATTCCCCCTCCTATACCGGGAGATCCCCCCACTATTTATATCATATAGAGGGAAGGTCACTGCATGACATGATAGAGCGCCCCCTCCCAAAAACCACAGAGTCTCTCATGACTTCATTTGTCCTTCTATGTTCAGCTGGAAATGGGTGACAACCAATATGGCCACTATTACAGATCTCACTGTGGTTGTCACCCAACCTTACCAACCTCCTGAACTGCAAATCCTTTTAGTTATACAGCACTACAAGGAGTCACTGGTCGGGTTTTGGGAAAGCTGGGTGCCTTTCTTTTCTCCTGATATGTTAGTTAACGCTGCAATAAGATGTGCTAATGTTATTCCTCCTGGCAATACACAACAACATTGACAACTGGGAGTTACCAGTGCCCTTGTCCATAGCGGCGTCCATACACAGTCCGATACTGTTCGCTCTGCTTAAAGTGTAAAGTGATGGGAACAACCTGTTATTTTATTGATATATTTCCAGGAGGAACAATAAAGGAATAGCACAATGCAGAATCCAAGTAATTCCATGGATTCAGCATTACATCTCCCACAATGCACAGCAGCAGAGGATTCCTGCAGACAGGGGGCAGAAGTGATTTACTACATGAGAACCTAATGGTTTCTTAAGGCAGCTCTGGATGTGACTAGAGAAAGACTTGAGAAAACTCAAGATCACTGCAGAGAGTAGAGAAGGAGACGAGGAAGAGAGGAAGATAAGAAAAAAAAGGTCCAACCAAGATCTAAAAGATCGAAATGACCTGGACAAGCAACACAACGCCAAAGAGACATCCAAGAGACAGCAGAACCCGGGGAAGAATGTGAAGACCCAAAGTAACATCACCAAAGGGACAGCCAATGCAAGGTGCCAACCAAGAGACAGCCAATGCAAGGTGCCAACCAAGAGACAGCCAATGCAAGGTGCCAACCAAGAGACAGCCAATGCTAGGCACCAGCTAAGAGACAGCCAATACAAGGTGCCAACCAAGAGGCAGCCAATGCAAAGTGCCAGCCAAGAGACAGCCAATGCTAGGCACCAGCTAAGAGACAGCCAATGCAAGGAGACAGCCAATGCAAGGTGCCAGCCAAAAGACAGCCAATGCAAGGTGCCAGCCAAGAGACAGCCAATGCAAGGTGCCAGCCAAGAGACAGCCAATGCAAGGTGCCAGCCAAGAGACAGCCAATGCAAGGAGACAGCCAATGCAAGGTGCCACCCAAGAGACAGCCAATGCAAGGTGCCAGCCAAGAGACAGCCAATGCTAGGCACCAGCTAAGAGACAGCCAATGCTAGACACCAGCCAAGAGACAGCCAATGCTAGGCACCAGCTAAGAGACAGCCAATGCAAGGAGACAGCCAATGCAAGGTGCCACCCAAGAGACAGCCAATGCAAGGTGCCAGCCAAGAGACAGCCAATGCTAGGCACCAGCTAAGAGACAGCCAATGCTAGACACCAGCCAAGAGACAGCCAATGCTAGGCACCAGCTAAGAGACAGCCAATCCAAGGTGCCAGCCAAGAGACAGCCAATGCAAGGTGCCAACCAAGAGACAGCCAGTGCAAGGTGCCAGCCAAGAGACAGCCAATGCAAGGTGCCGACCAAGAGACAGCCAATGCTAGGCACCAGCTAAGAGACAGCCAATGCAAGGTGCCAACCAAGAGACAGCCAGTGCAAGGTGCCAGCCAAGAGACAGCCAATGCAAGGTGCCAGCCAAGAGACAGCCAATGCTAGCCACCAGCTAAGAGACAGCCAATGCAAGGTGCCAACCAAGAGACAGCCAATGCTAGCCACCAGCTAAGAGCCAGCCAATGCAAGGTGCCAACCAAGAGACAGCCAATGCTAGGCACCAGCTAAGAGAAAGCCAATACAAGGTGCCAGCCAAGACACAGCCAATGCTAGGCACCAGCTAAGAGACAGCCAATGCAAGGTGCCAACCAAGAGACAGCCAATGCTAGCCACCAGCTAAGAGACAGCCAATGCAAGGTGCCAGCCAAGGTACAGCCAAGAGATTGCAGAACCCAAGGAAGAATGTGATTAACCAAAGTAACATCATAAATCCAATAGACAGCCAATGCAAGGTAACCACGAAAGAGACAGCCAATGCAAGGTGACAGCCAAGAGACAACCAATGCAAGGTAACATTAGCAAAGAGACATCCATGAGACTGCAGAACCTGAGGAAGAGCGAGAAGACACAGGTGACTTATATTGATCTACCTTGTAGGATATTTCATCTCCCATTGCGAGGTCCACAGACAGGTCTAGGGATGAGACATGCAGGAATACGCAGAGCCGGACAGTCTGGCCATCACATGCCGGACATATAAGACGGCTGTCATCGCTTCTTCATACAGAAGATTATCTCTAATAATATTCATAGTAATCTGAGGGACCGTACGGAGGAAGGGGGAGGTAAGACGATCCCCAAAGATCTCACCTGGACCATACATAATGGTTTTCGAGACAAAGGCAAAACTTCTACAGCGAGTGCTCGACCGATGCAATGAAAGGACAAAATCACGAAAATGTGAAGTCTGAAGGACCAGCGATGATGAGGTCATGTCTTATCTAGGACATGGAGGAACAAGGGCTAAAATCTACATAGAAGACGTCCAGGATGGAAGCAAAATCACATCTGGTAACCAAAAATACCATCACAATCCACCACCCCAACCTTACAAGTCTGGAGGACACCAGTGATTGAGGTCTTGTCTTCTCTAGGTCTACAACCTCAACATTGTGTGAAGAACATCTCATGATCTTTCCCTCCTGCACCAATAATATCCCCGGGCTCCAGTTTGCAGTAGTCAGGTTGGCCAGTGTGAGTCTGAGGTTCCTTAGGCCAACCATAAACAACCTCGAGGAAATAGACCTCAGTGTCCTTCAAATCTGCAAGTCTTCTGCTGGACCATTACTGAACCTGAACCTGGACCACCAGTTAGTTGCCCACCAGTCTCTGCATCCTTGAGCTCCAGCCATGACACGTGGTCCTGCAGTTATATGGACGACACATCATTGCCCCAGACTGGACGTGCAGAGACCAGCAGGGGATCAGCAAAGGAGCCTCAGATGTGCCGGGGGGGGGCGAGGAATCTGCAGCAGAATCCTTAACAATTGTTGCAAATTTTGACTTCCTGTTGCACTTAAGAAAAGTGAAATTTTCGTCATGATTTAGGGTTTGCTGCCTCTCCGCTAGTAAAGCGCCTTGGAATAGTGAGACAGATAAACGATTTGTACGTATTTCCCGCTTTTCTCATCTCCAGGCATACGACTTATTTTAGGAACCTACCCGTGATCATGTGACCACATCTGCAAAATTGGATGGGGCTGAGCTATAATGACCATTCTCCGTTCTTACTATTCACATCACCGACGCTCTTATAACATTGACTTGGTTTCCAATGCAAACTAGGAAAATAAATATATCAAGGCTTTCCAGCTGCCGCCTGGCACACGGCCTACGTGGTTATATCAGACGTCCTATAAATAAGGTGCCGGGTATTTTTATGCTTCCTGTACCTGGAAGGCGGCAATGATGAAAGTCAGCGCAGTCTCTATATGTGGCCACGGGCTGCACTCGTAAAAGAGTGACAACCAAGCTGTAGTAAGAGTCACCCAGCTTTCCCAGAAACAGATACATTTTAGAAAATGAGAACTGTTTTATCTCTATTGGCTCCTGGATAGGGAGGTTTGAGAAAATCCCCATCATGGCCACAGCCGGCCTATACCAGGGGGGTGCACAGAATTCATGGGGCCCCAGTGCAATCTAAACAACAAATTCTGTTTATCTGCAGTCACCACTAGGGGGCATCAGTACTTAGGAATTTATGCAGCAGCCATAGAAGTCAATAGGAGCTTGTGGAAATCTCTGTGTCCTGAGCTCCTCCTAGTGGTGGCTGCTGGAAAACAGGGAACAAAGTTTAGTGCTGGGCCCTCCCTCCAACAAGGGGCCCGCAGCAGTCATATAGTCTGTCTACACTGCCTGCAGCCACCACTAGAGGGCGTCCTCAGCTGTATAAATCCATGTCTTGAGCTCCCCCTAGTGGTGACAGTAGTCAGAGTTTTCACATTATTCTATGACATTTTAGTCAGTGAAGAATTTTGCACCTAAATTACAAAGTAAACCCAAACCAGTCATAATGCAAATAGCAGAACTACAGACGTATAGAATGCACTGCACACCCGGGGAGATGATCTGTCACTTATGGAATCTGTGAGACACAACCGAAGCTCGGTACAAGAAGTAGAATCAGAATCGTGTTTGAGATATATTGTCATCTGCTATATGTAGCAGAGTGGAGTTTGCCATGGGACTGCGCTATACAATCTCCACCGAGAAAATCGTTACATGTCATAAAACAATCAGTATGGACTATGTAGATGACAAATTCAGCTCTGCTACATCTACATATAATAATTACCAATATGAGAACTGCAACATGGAGTCTGTTACAATGTAACAAACGGAGTAAAGTCCTAGCCGGTCCTGCAGATATATATCTGTCCTTCCATCGGTGCATGCTGGGAGTTGTAGTTTCGCAGCAGAGGGTTATGACACCTGATGTAGGGTGACCCCCCCATCCCCCCATTCTATAGGCACCCTATATGAGACTCACCAGGGTATGCTGATATGTGAGGGTTCTGGTGGGCACATCAACCACAGGCATAACCAGAGACGGACAGGAGGGAGAAGCGGGCAGAGGGTACCAGCTCTTATGCTGCTGAGATCTGCTCAGCCCCCTGCCTAATTCTTGACCCTCTCTGGGCAGATCTTTCATTAAGTGCCTGAAGTAGGGAAGGGGGGGTCACTAACATTGGTAGTATAGGGAAACATCCGGTTGTCACACGAGACGTCACCTGCTGCTCGAGACATCACCTGTCACTTGAGACATCCGTCGTCTTGTCACATGGGCGCCCAGGAATAACCATGTGTCACTGGGCATTACAGCCCCTACCTCTATAAACCACTATGGAGAGATGTCAGGTTCTATATATTGATAGGGATTATTTCTCCTAGGCAGATGTAGCAGAGCTGAGTTTGTCATACAATACTATGGGCTCTGCATCATGTTTGTATCGCTTAGGTTTTATGCCAGATAACACACTGAGCTCTGCTACACCTGTATATTCATCATGGTAATAATGTTTGCAACAACCAACCAGAATGCTGGGACAGAGGGGCCCTTGTCTGGGGTTGTCCCTGGGAAACGTCCAAGTATTTTTGTGCTACTGAACACTGCTGTGTGTGACCAGAGGCTGAGAGTATGTGGATGCTGCAGCCTCCATACGTGTGACCAGAAATGAGCGCATGCCTGGCTGTAAAGTAAGACGTGTAATGTGAACAGAGATCTGTGCAGGGACATGAAGGCATCGCACGGCAGGATCCATAACATTGCAGTGCACAGTAATCCAGTTCAGCTCGGGTGCACTCTCTGCCATGGCTGGACTTCAGGGTTGCAGGTAGTTGAGCTCACTGTCCCTTACATGCTCCACAGGGTCCAGCCTGCATCCATCATGGTGATTCCAGGGCTCTTAGGTTAATGTTTCATAAGGGAAAGGCTATGGGAAAAGGGTCTATGATGTCACCTAGGAATTTGCAGAGGTGACAGTCGACATGACAGCCCGGCCTCCCACCAGGTCCATGAGGTAGATCCGGATCAAATATTAACAAATCACGTCCACAGGACATCCAGGAATTCCCAGCAAACAAAAAAAACGATACACGTCCATTATCATTTCCAGCAAAATAACTTTTCCCATGAATGGGATTGATGTAAAATCTATAGAAAAGAACAGCCGATCCTGCAAACGATAGGAATGGGAAGTCTCTACTGCCATGATGTGGGGGAGACTTGGACTGTGCACCCGGAGCGGCAATCCTCAATAGCAGAGGGTTCCTGGATTCATTATGGACTTCATGCAAATCCCTGGGGGTCTCCATTCATCATTCACTATGGGACAGGATGAGCAGAGTCCATATTATAGAATCCGGTATAGAGGAAGCCGTGGTCTTCAAGGTCCCATTTGGTAGATCCACCATTGATATCCATACCATTGGTGGAGGCCGTACAACCAGCAGATGTAGCCTGCAACTGGACAGAGCAGGTGCCCTTACTGGGGCCTATAGATGCCCACACTAATGGGATGTGCCATGCAATTGGATAACTCCACTTCTAAAAATATTGGGAGGATGAAGGCTGTCACGATTTTGAGATCAGCTCTAAGATCCTATCAAACGCCACAAAAAACGGGTTCACTATAAACAATCAAAACTGGAAGGGGATCCACAATCTGTCCACCCGCCAGACCTATCAATATTCTACATGTGACTATAAGAACACAATCTATACATTGTTGCAAGATACTTTAAAAGTGTCAAGTTAAAGTTTGTTACATTTGTATCCAGCAGAGAAAGGGTTAACAGTTACAATGTCTTGTTGGAATCAGAATAAAGACGTCAATGAGATTTTAAGTGTTTACCAGAGTGCATGCTGGGTAAGAGCCGCAGTGATTTATAGAGCTATAGGACACCGATTATGGCTGTAAATCAATACTGGAGGTATAGGGATGGACGTCACAGGACCAACAGAAGAACATCCAACCGCCCGAAAAGAGGAAAAGGGAAGAACAATGACATAGATCTGAGGACTCTGACATCATCGATTATATGATCGCGACCTTATCTATAAACTGCACCAAACCAGGATAAGGGACCCTTCACACGGCATACGTGCCGCTCAATTAGACACGTACACGCGATGGGAGCACACTTAAAACCAGCTTTAGGCATGCTCCCATTGAAGTGAATGGGATGTGTTTTGAAGCGCACGCGTTTACGGGTCAAAATAAAAGGTGCGCTTACGCCGTGTGAAGGGGCCCTAAGAAAGAGAAATCAAAAACTGCACTGTACAGAAGTGACCGAAACTGGTCAAGATGTATCCTGCAAGTTCTATAGGACTACAACAAAAGGATATGACTAACATGGCAAAGGAATATAACTACTATAATACTGCTCCTATGTACAAGAATATAACTACTATAATACTGCTCCTATGTACAAGAATATAACTACTATAATACTGCTCCTATGTACAAGAATATAACTACTATAATACTACTCCTATGTACAAGAATATAACTACTATAATACTACTCCTATGTACAAGAATATAACTACTATAATACTGCTCCTATGTACAAGAATATAATTACTA
Organism: Leptodactylus fuscus; assembly: GCF_031893055.1. NCBI lineage: Eukaryota > Metazoa > Chordata > Amphibia > Anura > Leptodactylidae > Leptodactylus > Leptodactylus fuscus. The sequence continues at coordinate 5,186,201 of NC_134274.1, read as the reverse complement.
TAATACTACTCCTATGTACAAGAATATAACTACTATAATACTACTCCTATGTACAAGAATATAACTACTATAATACTACTCCTATGTACAAGAATATAACTACTATAATACTACTCCTATGTACAAGAATATAACTACTATAATACTACTCCTATGTACAAGAATATAACTACTATAATACTGCTCCTATGTACAAGAATATAACTACTATAATACTACCTCCTATGTACAAGAATATAACTACTATAATACTACTCCTATGTACAAGAATATAACTACTATAATACTGCTCCTATGTACAAGAATATAACTACTATAATACTACTCCTATGTACAAGAATATAACTACTATAATACTGCTCCTATGTACAAGAATATAACTACTATAATACTACACCTATATACAAGAATATAACTACTATAATACTACTCCTATGTACAAGAATATAACTACTATAATACTGCTCCTATGTACAAGAATATAACTACTATAATACTACTCCTATGTACAAGAATATAACTACTATAATACTACTCCTATGTACAAGAATATAACTACTATAATACTACCTCCTATGTACAAGAATATAACTACTATAATACTACTCCTATGTACAAGAATATAACTACTATAATACTGCTCCTATGTACAAGAATATAACTACTATAATACTACTCCTATGTACAAGAATATAACTACTATAATACTACCTCCTATGTACAAGAATATAACTACTATAATACTACACCTATGTACAAGAATATAACTACTATAATACTACTCCTATGTACAAGAATATAACTACTATAATACTGCTCCTATGTACAAGAATATAACTACTATAATACTACTCCTATGTACAAGAATATAACTACTATAATACTACTCCTATGTACAAGAATATAACTACTATAATACTACCTCCTATGTACAAGAATATAACTACTATAATACTACTCCTATGTACAAGAATATAACTACTATAATACTGCTCCTATGTACAAGAATATAACTACTATAATACTACTCCTATGTACAAGAATATAACTACTATAATACTACTCCTATGTACAAGAATATAACTACTATAATACTACTCCTATGTACAAGAATATAACTACTATAATACTACTCCTATGTACAAGAATATAACTACTATAATACTACCTCCTATGTACAAGAATATAACTACTATAATACTACTCCTATGTACAAGAATATAACTACTATAATACTACTCCTATGTACAAGAATATAACTACTATAATACTACTTCTATGTTCAAGAATATAACTACTATAATACTGCCTCCTATGTACAAGAATATAACTACTATAATACTACCTCCTATGTACAAGAATATAACTACTATAATACTGCAGATAACTGATATTCTAGTATAGTATTTTCCTCTTTCTCTCTGCCTTCCTCCCCTGTCAGTATTGTAGTATTGGTGTGAGTGTATATACAGTATATTGCAGTTGTATTACATGACATTACTGACAGACTCCACTTCCCTATATCACATACATCTCGGCTCTGCTACATCTGACCCTGCGGATTCCTCACTTTATTGCAGTAATTGATTTGGTGACTTTCCGGCTCAGTTTCTGCAGCAGCTTCCAAACATTTGAGGTTTCCACTGAGTTGAGTCATTCGGTCTTGGCTGTGATTCCGGTCTAAACTGCGTCCAATTTTTTTTCTCCTCTGTAGTGTGTTGTTTTTTTACAAACGTGCGAGCTGAGTGCAGGCTCGCTGCGGCTTTATATATAGCCCTGCCCCCCGCAGAGCTGGCACAAGATCCGCCATGTAACTGGAACATCTAATGCTACATCTTAGCCTGGGCTCGGTCTCCTGCGCCCGTGTCCAGTGCCGCAGCCTCGGCCAACTCAGGAAATACCTCCATGCTAGATTGTTCTCGTGGATCATTCGCTCCTCACGTGTATATTTAGCTGTGCGTGACCGCAAGTGGGCTCAACATTACCCGGAGGACGCCAAAACGTCCAGTAATCCAGAACCCACCGGTCTAAAATTCCCAAAAATCCAGCACCAATAGTCCCCAATAGTCCGGACATGTTCAGCTTTGTAGGGAGTTGGTGGGGCTCAAAAGTGGGATAAAAAATTATCAAAAATTTCCAGGGATCCAGGACTTTGGGGGTTGCAAGCGTGCAATGTTTTCAGGGTGCAATCTACAAGATCCTGATCCTCCGAAAAGAGGAATCTTTACGATTGACCCAAAAATTTTTGGATCACTGAAAAAAAATGAGCATCCCCTTTAAGAGGTCACCTGATGGGACTTGTAGTCACATTCCCTAGGTGGTCCCCAATAAATTACAGGTGATTCGCCCCTCGAAGGATTCGGATCTTCGCTCTTCCCCGCGTTCATTTATTTCCACCATTGTATCGGCCTCTCCGCGCGGTAAATAAATGAACAGCGCGTCGCCGCCGAGACCTCGGATGATTCCGATACTAATTAATTTACCGCCCTCAGTAAATTATATTTCACATTGTTAATTACCACAACTTTATTACTCTGCCATCCGACAATCCCCCTCCCCCCGGGCCCCAGGAACCGAAAATATTCAATTATTCATCAGAAATTCCCACTAGTCAATGTTCTCGGGGATAGAAGGTCGTACAAAATTACCAGAAGTAAGAAATGGGGGAGGAGGGGGATGGGGGGGGGGGCACCAGGATAGCAGAGCATCCTCTAGGGGGCCCCAGCTCTACCCCAAAACATGGTCTGTTTCCTAGAGGGTGAGCCCATTGTCTCATATTAAGCCCTGCCGACTCGCAGCTCTGGCCCGTTGACTTTCTACAGGAAAGTTGGGTCCGTGGGCTACTTGTTCAGGGGCCACGCTCAGATGTTGGGGGTTCACGTCTCACTAATGTCAAGATTTCTGCTTGCTGGGAGGAAATTGAACAATCTTATTTATATCCTGAGACCGAAAACCTATTTATTTATTTTTAAATACTATATTCTACAATTTTCACTCTGACCACTAAGCCTAATAAGAAACTTGCCAATTCTGCAGCAGTCACTCCATTTGCATCACAGATCACTGAGACACATTTGCACCAGACAGGTAAGACCACTGAGCCAGCATGACATCACTATTGGCAATAGATGATGTCACAGCTTAACTCCTCCCCCTCCCTGCACTGAGCATAGACCTCAATGAGTCCGCTGCAAATTCCGCTGTAAAGCAGATCACTAAATGCTGTTAACAGAGCAGAGAAGATGAGTAGGCATGGGTAAACTATACCGTGTTACCAAATACCCCTTCTATTACCCCGGATTTAACCCCCGCTATTACCAGATCCAGACTGAGAATAATACAGCCTAAGAGACAATCTCAGCTCTGCTACATCTTTATGGTGTTAGAACCACCCCAGTGCAGATAAGTCACTTGTGGGATTCTGTCAGACTCAGTGACGTCAGTAAATCCTGCACTTATCGGGCCCGGGCCGGGGGCCAATAGGGTATTAAGTCTTCAGCATTCCCAGGGTGCAGCCAGAGCCCTGCAATCCTGCAAACATGATTATTTCAGCAGGCCCTGAGCGCACAAGGCGCAGCCAGGACTTCTAAGGCTAGGACTCTGTCTCCCTCCGCTGGCCAGTGCTGGGTACTACAGGCAGTCTTTCTGACCATTGCTCTTAGTCGTGCCTGTGTAATACAGCAGGGGGTGGGTGGGTAATAAATGGCTCCCACACCTCTGTGATTGTTGCATTTGACCACTTACACATGAATCCAAGCTCCCTAAAAGCTGGGGGCGCTGTTGCATTGGTGTCTATGCTGCCTTTGCTGACGTCACTGGTAAGAGGCGGTACTGCATGCGACAGAACTAATTGTCAAGATGGATAGTTGTCACGTAGTATATCCATAGGATCCACAGAGTCGGCAAAAACTACACACGGTGCAGTACTGGTGCGATTTTGCTACTTTCTTCACTTAAATAGTGCGAACATAGCCCAAAAGTAACTGTACAGCGTATGTATGGCGACCTCGCAGTGTACAGACCTTAAAGGGGTTGTCCAGGGAGTCATTTTGTTACATTGTCAGATTGTTACATGTTATATCTGGGGGTTCTGACTGTTACAACCCGGGTCACGTGATCCAAACCAGCACCGGACCCCATTTTGACAGCTGTGCTATGGGGGTTGGGTGCTGGTTATGATCACGTGACCCGGGTACAACATGTAACAACCTCTGGAGGACCCCCTGGACCACCCCTTTAAACCAAGCGTCATATTCTCTTCTATTTGTCCCCTCCATTTGGTGGAGCAGATAGAAGTTAGAATGACGGCACCATCTGACTACGCTGGGTTACTTTGTAGTCTGTCATCATGGAGACAAAACAAAATTACTTTTTTTTAATCATTTAATTCAGATCGCTACTCCGTTGCCCTAAAGACATTCTAATATATTTGTAGTATAAAGTCAAGGACTCAGGGACAACCAAGGTATAAAAAGATTTATTAAACCCAATACCGATTCTCTTAACGGAGACGCGTTGCGGCACATACCGGAGATACGTGGCGACGTTATATTTGGCAGAGTATAAAATAATACAGAGCGGCAGTGACAGAAGCCAGAAAAGTCCTGAGATAGGAGGAGAGTCACATGGGAGGCTCTGACCAATGGCAGCATGGAATGTAAGAGGGAGGGGAAACGTATGGGGGAGGAGCTTCATGCCCCACCCCCTGCATATCGTAAGCGCGCCGTGCAGCCTTATGACTGTACAATTACTCCAGGGCTACAAAGACTTCACAACTGGAGACAAAAACAGGACATCGGGGTTCTCTGAAATTTTAAAGGGGCGTAAGCTAAAAAATTTAAAGTGCAAGAAAAAAAAAAAACGTTAAAGTGACAGAACAGAATAAACAAACTGAAAATCTGGAAATACGTCACGTCATTAAGAAGCTTCCCCGTGACACAGATGTAAAGGATCGAAAGTAAAGTGTCCGTCCGATTGTACAGGGAACATGAATATACCCCATAGGCTTCAGTCAGGGCATGATGGGAGTTGTAGTTGTGCAGCAGCTTCAGAGCAGGGGTGGGCAGACGACGCGTTACCCTAATATATTAGCCCAGATCTATGAACAGGGGAACATGTACAAGATAGATAGACAGGATTCTCACCGAGCGCTCCCATCATTCACCCTCAGCTCACGCACTGGAAGACATATATTGTTGGCCAAAAGTATTGGCCCCCCTGCAATTCTGTCAGATAATACTCCGTTTCTTCCAGATAATGATTGCAATCACAAATTCTTTGGTATTTTCTTCATTTAATTTGTCTTCAATGGAAAACCACAAAAAGAATTGTCAAAAAGCCAAATTGGATATAATTCCACAGCAAACATAAAAAAGGGGGTGGACAGAAGTATTGGCACTGTTTGAAAAATCATGTGATGCTTCTGTAATTTGTGTAATTACCAGCACCTGTTACTTACCTGAGGCACCTAACAGGTGGTGGCAATAATTAAATCACACTTGCAGCCAGTTGAAATGGATTAAAGTTGACTCCACCTCTGTCCTGTGTCCTTGTGTGACCACATTGAGCATGGAGAAAAGAAAGAAGACCAAAGAACTGTCTGAGGACTTGAGAAGCAAAATTGTGAGGAAGCCTGAGCAATCTCAAGACTACAAGTCCATCTCCAAAGCCCTGAATGTTCCAGTGTCTACCGTGCACAGTGTCATCAAGAAGTGTAAAGCCCATGGCCCTGTGGCTAACCTCCCTAGATGTGGACGCAAAAGAAACATTGACCAGAGATTTCACCGCAAGATTGTGCGGATGGCGGATAAAGAACCTCGACTAACATCCAAACAAGTCCAAGCTGCCCTGCAGTCCGAGGGTACAACAGTGTCACCCCGTACTATCCAGTGTCAGCGTCTGAATGAGAAGGGACTGTATGGTAGGAGGCCCAGGAAGACCCCACTTCTTACCCACAGACAGAAGCCAGGCTGGAGTTTGCCAAAACTTACCTGAGAAAGCCAAAACCGTTCTGGAAGAATGTTCTCTGGTCAGAGGAGACAAAAGTAGGAAAAGGCCTCAACATAGAGATTACAGGTAAAAAGAGAAGAAGACGCCCCCTACAGTCAGACATGGCGGAGGTCCCTGATGGTTTGGGGTTGCTTTGCTGCCTCTGGCACTGGACTGCTTGACCGTGTGCATGGCATTATGAAGTCTGAAGACGACCAACACATTGTGCAGCATCATGTAGGGCCCAGTGTGAGAAAGCGGGGTCTCCCTCAGAGGTCAGGGCTCTTCCAGCAGGACAAGGACCCAAAACACACTTCAGGTCAGCACTAGAAAATGGTGGTGAGAGAAAGCCCTGGAGACTTGTAAAGTGGCAGCAATGAGTCCAGCCCTGAATCCCATAGAACACCTGTGGGGGAGGGGGAGAGATCTCTTGGTGGCAGTTTGGAGAAGGCCCCCTTCACATCTCAGGGGGGACCGCGAGCAGTTTGCCAAAGAAGAAGGGTCTAAGATTCCAGCAGAGCCTTGTAAGAAACTCATTGCTGGTTAGCGGAAGCGGTTGTGCGCAGTTATTGTGTCTAAAGGTTGTGCTACCAAGTATTAGGCTGAGGGCGCCAATACTTCTGTCCGCACCAGTTCTGGAGTTTTGTGTAAAATGATCAATGATGTGACTTTTTTTTTTCATTCTCTTTTGTGTTTTTTCATTGCAAGCAAAATAACTGAAGATATTACCAAAGAGTTTGTGCTTGTAATCATTATCTGGGGGACAGCGAGGATTATCTGACAGGACTGCAGGGGGGCCAATACTTTTGGCCAATACTATAAAAATCAGGCAGGAAAGCACCATAATAGAAGACCTATACATTTCTACTGTCCCTCTGTTATTCCTCCTGGCAGTGTCTACCTGGATATAGAGAGCACCACCAGACCGGCCATCAACAAGAATGGTAGCACCCGCTTTCGATTTTGTCATACACTGCCAGGAGGAATAACAGAGGGACACATGGGGAATGTAATTATTTACAGGCTGATCTATGGTTGGCAGCTATCTTTGGCTGCACATTGTCCATACAACCATACAGTGCGGTCACCTTTCCAATATTCGCCTCCATACAAAATTCTGCAGAACCCGCATTTAGGCCAAGTTCCCACAGATTCTGGAGGGAAATTTAAAAAAAAAAAAAAAAAATCAACAAAAAATAGACTTGTTTTAGTCTAAAATGACATGTGGCATCTGACGTAAGAAGTTTTTGTTCCCACTTAATAGACCCAAAAAATAGAGGGGCTCAAAATGCGCCCCCTGCAGGAGGGGCCTGTCTACATCAAACTATTAGACATAATCCGCTGTACCGGACCGACCTCACAGTGTGTGAACGCGGCCTGGCCAGGAATGTGCGCAGGTCTGACGGGAGACGATACAAAGCTGGAAGACGTGAACAGAACATGGAAGAATAAAGAAATTCTCTTCTCGATACAAAAATGTAAATCAGGATTGTGTACATGGGCGCGGGGGCGGGGGCACCCCTGGGAACAGGTAGAGGTCTCGGCACAGGGTGCTGCTGTACTCCGACATCTCTTTGCAGCGGTCGTATTCTGTTCCCGGTGCGTGGCCCTCTCGTCTTTTAATGCGGGCATTCACCTATATGGAGGGGGAAAGAGAAGGTTACACAGAGCGAGAGTGACAATGTGAACAGGGGTATAAGAGGAGAAGCTTACCTTCACCAACATGTCTGCTACATGTGTGTCCTTGGCATGTTTGGAAAACACGTCTGTAAGATCTTGTATGAACCAGGAGCCATGCTTTGTGTTGCGCAGTGATACAGTACCTAGAAATAAAGAGAATAAAAGTAACCTGACATTATGCATTTATACACACACACACACACACACGCGTGTTAAATACATATACACAAGCTCATGTGGCTGCTGTGCTTGACAGTGGCCAGTAGGGGGTGCTCAGGAGCTTACATTATTATTATTGGCTTACAGGGCTTGTCTGGGTAGTGAAGGATGATGGACCGGGGGGTTCTGGCCTGTGACTGTCTGTATTGTTATATCACGTATGTTCCCGTCTTACCTTTCAGACACGCGTAGGCGCAGATCATGTCGGACTGGGTGGGCAGCCGCACTCTGCTGTCCTCTCTCCCAGCGTCGCTCTGCTCACAGCCAGGAGACCCGCTCTGTTCTCTGCCATCTCGCTGGTCCACGCCTCGGTCTGTCTCTTCTATGGTACATACAAGGTATAATATGTGACACACGTGTTATAGAGGAATAAAGCCCTACATATAACAGTTTAGCCCCAGTCACTTGACCAGGCTTGAGGTGAGGCAGTAATGGTCGTGTATAGGAGAAGTGAGAAATAATCAGAAAGTGGAGATGATGCAGTGTAGTAAAGCAGTGACATGACATGTAGTAGAGCGGTGACATGACATGTGGTAGAGCAGTGACATGTGGTAGAGCAGTGACATCATGTAGTAGAGCAGTGACATGACATGTAGTAGAGCGGTGACATGTGGTAGAGCAGTGACATCATGTAGTAGAGCAGTGACATGACATGTAGTAGAGCGGTGACATGTGGTAGAGCAGTGACATGTGGTAGAGCAGTGACATGACATGTAGTAGAGCGGTGACGTGGTAGAGCAGTGACATGACATGTAGTAGAGCAGTGACATGACATGTAGTAGAGCAGTGACATGACATGTGGTAGAGCAGTGACATGACATGTAGTAGAGCGGTGACATGACATGTGGTAGAGCAGTGACATGTGGTAGAGCAGTGACATCATGTAGTAGAGCAGTGACATGACATGTAGTAGAGCGGTGACGTGGTAGAGCAGTGACATGACATGTAGTAGAGCAGTGACATGACGTGGTAGAGCAGTGACATGACGTGGTGGAGCAGTGACATGACATGTGGTAGAGCAGTGACATCATGTGGTAGAGCAGTGACATGACATGTAGTAGAGTGGTGACATGACATGTGGTAGCGCAGTGATATTACATGTAGTAGAGCGGTGACATCATGTAGTAGAGCAGTGACATCATGTGGTAGAGCAGTGACAACACATGTAGTAGAGCAGTGACAACACATGTAGTAGAGCGGTGACATCATGTGGTAGAGCAGTGACATCATGTGGTAGAGCAGTGACATGACGTGGTAGAGCAGTGACATCATGTGGTAGAGCAGTGACATTATGTGGTAGAGCAGTGACATCATGTGGTAGAGCAGTGACATGTAGTAGAGCGGTGACATCACATGTGGTAGAGCAGTGACATCATGTGGTAGAGCAGTGACATCATGTGGTAGACTAGTGACATGACATGTGATAGAGCAGTGACATCACGTAGTAGAGCAGTGACATCATCTGGTAGAGCAGTGACATGACATGTGGTAGAGCGGTGACATCACACGTAGTAGCGCAGTGACATCACTCACCTCCTCGGCACGCCTGGATGAAGAACATTTTGGGTTTGTTCTGCAGCTGTGGGCAGTGGGCATTGTCCAGCTTCGTAAACACCTCCTGTAACTGTGATATAGAAACCGTCAGCAAAGTCACGAGGTCGCCTCTAACCAGAAAACTAACAGCTACCAACAATGGCAACTGAAGGTCGAACAACCCTCATTCTCCTCCTACAGAGGGGGTGAGGATTAACCAAAGGGATGGGGCTTATAAGGGTTGTTCAGGGCCTTGGAAAGTTGGATACTGATGACCTGTCATGAAGATAGGTCATCAGTATCAGATCGGTCATGGTCCGGGAGCAGGCCTGCAGTTCCCGATGCCACCACTACATAATGCGGTGGCGCCGGTTTCAGTCTAGTGCTCCTTTACGTGTATTTGTCTTACTTGCACAAGCCTGCCGTCAGATCCGTACACGGCACCATCCACTCCATGGGATAATATGGCGACGATACAGGAGTCCAGCTGGGAGTGTTCGGGCAGTTTGGAGAAGCCGTCCAGCTCCGACATCATATCCTATAAGGAGAGAATAAGATCAGAAGTGATCCCGGCCTGTACGACACAATCTATTCTTATCATAATAGTAACGTGAAACGGGACCGGCATCGACACCATCACCGACCCAGAGCGCAGCATCAGATATCACTACATGTAACCCGAGGAGCGCACGACAACACGCGGCGATGTAACACGTGTACAAAGCCGTGTAGCAGACAGCACAAGCTCTGACACCAAAATATCACAGCCGGAAAATGTGCAGAAAAAGCAAATAGAAAGCCCCAGAGATCCGGGTAATCTGCAAAGTCTTCCATGCAAGGAAATATTATATAGCTATTATCTGCTAGGAAGAACCTGCTGCTCTACTGCCCCCTACTGGAGATAATACAAGTCAATAGCTAACCTTGAGGACATCACTATATTACAACAGCCCGGACCTTGGCCTCATGATGGGGCTGGGTCCTGCAGCCGTTCCTATGCATCACGTGACACTGGCCTAAGGTGTGGCCCTTTTACCTCAGGGGCCCGATGTCCTCACCTTACACAATGCAACTCTACACGGACTAGGAGCGGATCTATAAAAACTGAAGAAAACCAGGACACAGACGTCTCTCATGGACTTACCTCCGCCGTGACGTTGCAGCGTTCATGGACTGCAAAGTTCAGATGGAAAAACAAAAGCTTCAGGACTTTCAGATCTAGTTCTCCTCCGTGGCGATAGTCCAGATCGGGCGTGGAGAAGGAGACATTACTAATGATCAGGCAGAGGCCACGTGGCCGTGTGGTCATCTTGTAGGCCTGAAAGCAATGAACGGATAAAAGGGTTATAGTGATTTTCCATGCTTCTATCCTTGTTGACACCCGGGACCCCCATAGTTCAGCTGTTTGGGGGTCACTTGAATGGGACTGAGCAGCAATCAGGTCATGTGACCAATGAATGTGACGTGAATGGGGGTCCTGTGTGCCCTGTACAGCAGCAGGTTCGTACATGTATATGCTGCTATTGTGACAGCACATGTGACCCTCCCGACTGCTCAGACCACCCGCTCCATCAAATAACACCGAAAATAACCTGGACAACACAGCGCCACCGCAGATCAGCATTTTCTCCTACCTGATTTTGATGCGACAGGAAGAAGTCCACTGAAGTCGGGGCCACGCTGCCCGGGCCGTCTCCGTCATCTATACAATGCTCGCAGGACTCTAAGAAAGGACGACAGATGATGGAGCTGGAGAAGAATCCCTGGACACATATACAGTATACAAGTCCCTGTACTATCTAAAAGGCCTGTCAAAATGGCGTCTAAGAGGGTCCGAGGGTCCCCCGTGTGAATGAAGTTGCAGCGACCACTCACTTCCACGGGATACTGTTGGCTATCAATCCTATAGACACAAGAAGCCGTGGTCATACATGTGCGGACTCATGGTAGGGGTATCCACCGAATATCTACAGACCCCCCCTTACTGACTGCTTCCACTTTCCTCTCTCATCATCCCCTTCATCTGACACAGGGGTAGTGAACGTACGGCTCTCCAGCTGTTGCAAAACTACAACTCCCAGCATGCACACTTGCTCTGCTGTTCTTGGAACTCTCATGGAAGTGAATGGAGCATGCTGGGAGTTGTAGTTTCACAGTAGCTGGAGAGGTGAAGGTTCCCTATCCCTGATCTGACATTACGGTGAATCCCAGAACCTTTGTCTATTATTTTCCCCTCCGCTGCAGATCTGTAATTGTAGTGTCAGACAGGACAGAGTATTGTACTCACCTCGCCAGCGATGAAACCCTCCGCGCTCCTCCACGGACAAAGGGAAAGACGTTTCCTGTAATGAGAAACATCGCAGAGTGAATGTGATACCGGAGGACGTTACACACACAGCACAGTAACACAGAGGATCCTGGGAAAGGGGGTTTCCAGGATTTAGATATTTAGTCGCTGACTATAGGTGGGGGTAGGTAGATGTTAGTTGCGGCAGGATCTGACTCTTGAGCCCCGCACAGATCAATTGTTGCCGCAGCCTCTGGGTGCCAGGGAGCGCATGCAGCACCCCTCCTATACAAGTAATAGGACTGCTGCTATCTACAGCTGATCTGTAGAGGTTCTGGGGGTCGGACCCCAACTAAAGAGGAGCCCTGTAGATAGATCATCAGTATGAAAACAGCATTTGGGTTCGCAAAATCCCTTTAAGGTCGAGGATTGTTTTCTTTGGCTCCATACACATACCCAGGAGCACAGCCAAAAACTCAGGACGGGTCCGATCCCTGTCCACTGTGTGCTGGGCGCTCAGACTGATGTGTGTGGCCTACTTTTATTGAAGAAAATAGGATTAGTAGGAATATTCAATGGGATACTGTCCAGAAATGTCCGAATGCATCACACACTGAGACAGGAAGAAGCCGGGGCCTGCACGTCCTCTCAGGAAATATCAGGAACCTTACACAAAGTCACCCGTAAGAATGACACAGAAAAGGTATATATAAAGGGAGAGTCTGTGTATACAGGGGAAATATAGGCAACGCAATAGGGTAGGGCGTAATGAGGACACCATTTCTGGGGCTCAGGTGGTGCAATGTAAGGTCATGTGACGGCGCTCTGGTCCCCGGTGGCGGAGGCCGACCTTACCTCTGCTTTGGGTCTCCTCGTTTGCTGCTCCAGCTGATCGGCGAGGTGCTCCTGATCGGTGTCCCGCAGCGCGGCACAGAAGATGGAGAAGGCATTCGGGCCCCTCTTGGGAAGCAGATCCAGTAGAGCGCTATTCTGCCGGAAACTCACCCCCTTAGACTGGAGACAGGAGAGAAGACATAGAAACATAAATAGGATACAAGGACACAGGTGGCGGTATAAATGTATCTAGAAGCTAGAAGAACCCCGTGTGTACAAAACAGAGCGTGAACCCATAACAATACAATCCAGTGGATACATAAAGCCATACAAAGCTACAATATCCTAATAACACGCCACCATTCTGTCCTTAGAATGAGTCTCACCATATGAAAGCGTTTCACCAGGGCGCGCTTTCAGTTCTGGCTCTATGGCCGGGTTCCTCCTCCTCTTACCTGGATCTTTTCTTGCATATATGGAGTCAGGACCTTCTTGGCCACCAGATGCTCGATCAGCTCGTCCGGCACCATCTCCTGGAGTAATCGCACCCTCAGCCGGATGAGGGCGTCTTTGTGGTGCTCCTGCATTCCTCCCAGCATCCTAAAGAACCAAAGAAAGAGTCATCAGAAATCCGGACCAGGGCGGCCTGTGATGTCTCCATGTGGCAGGTCGGCGCAGGTATACATTACTTTACCTGCCGTATACACAGGGGGATGTGTCCTATATCCAGATGCCTCACATAGCAGGATAGATCAGGTGACGCCTCGGGGCAGAAAGCGTAAAGCGCTAGGTGACCACCTGCTCAGATTTCACAGCTTGCGCGCGGCAAGCACACGGACCCCATTATAGTCTATGGGGTCCGTGTGCTTTTACTGCACAGCGCTTGAAATTGCATTTGGTATTCCGTTCCCATGCAGATTCCAACACAGATGTGAACGAGGGGTAAGGGACACTTCTTCCTATGGAACGTCCCCAGATGATTCAGAAGTCATGTGACATCATTGGAAGTGTCGCCGACCTCTCTGTGGAACGCACCGGCTCCAAGCATGAGCTCCACCACCTATTCCCCCGGACATGGCTCTCCACACCCTCACTCTCCAAGATGAGGAGGAAGAATGAAGGTGCAGGACCTCAGGGGACTGCATGGCCCAGGGAGCACCAGCCTGAACGGGAAACTGAGACAGTTCTTAGACTTAAGTCTTCCAAGGAAACAAAGTAAATCTTTGGTTAAAGCTTCGCCCCCAGCCCCAATTGTTGTGTCATGAGCCCTGGAACCTCCCACGCAGAAAACAGGAAACCTAAACTGAGGTGCGGTGAGGTGTGGTCCCTTATTATCTTCCAGGTTCTCCTCACAGAGTTGCTGTCATGGCCGAGGAAAACGTGAAGCTCAGGATAAATACAAGTTGTTTTTTTTTTCCTTAGGCTAAGGTCACACTGTGTGAACATGATGCAGAATTTTTGTAATTCCTGTAAATTGCCGCAGCAAAAGAGAAACTAAACAAAGCCCGACAATCCAGAGGATTTTGCAGCAGCTCAACTGCAACATTTGCATTGCAAAGATAAAACCCGTCGCAATAATGGACATGATGTGGGTTTTACAGGGGGTCTCCATGCACACAGCTGTATGCAGTATGGTTAGTGTCCTATGTATACACACACCTATGTATTATCAGGGGTCCATGCAAATCAGGACAGGTCTTACACCTGCCTGTTATATGGTCCGGGCTCACTGAAGCAAATGAATGGGTCTGTGAAGGCGCACCGCACTATCCATGTGCCGGACCCAGCACATGCACACAGTCATGTACGTGCAGCCGTATATACAAGCAGTATACCTGGCAGGGAGATGTTTGGCTATTGCAGGCCTGTAGCACAGGCTGAGGGGTGTAGAAGGTAGAAAGGGGTCTGGCAGCATGGACTCCCCTTCCCCATTGAATAAGCATGCCTATAGGGGTGTGTAGGATCTATGCACCATATATAGGTGTACGGCAGTCAGCGGGTATCTGACACTTTTCTTTGTTCTGTTTACTGAAGGAGGAAACAATCGCACATACACACACGACGACGGCTCGAGGGAGGGCGGAAAACTTTACAGAAGTGAAAGCTGGAGCCGGGCCAGGAAACAGAAGGACGACTGCCCTTATATACCCCGAGGAGAAATAACCCATAAAGCAATGACACGCGTATCTAGATCACAGCCAGCTAATGTCTATGGCCGCCTCTGATAATCTGCATATTATCAACATTTTGCACCCGTCCGTAGACACCCAAGGGGCAAATAAAGACCCACATCAACCAATGCCGCCATGTGAACGTATGAAGTACATCTCCAGGTCGCTTCACCCCGAATATTGTTGTATAGTACTGCGGCCGGCAGGAGTCACATGTTATATTATAACCAGCCGGCAGTGAGAGGGGAACAGAGGAAAGCAACGAAAGGGAAATAACAGTGTGTGAGGAAGAGGAAGCTGCTACATGGTGGGGGGGGGGGGAGAGGGAGAGTCAGGGTGGGGCGGTGCAGGCAATTAAAGGGGCCCTCCACCTCTTCAGGAGTCGCCTCTGTTACACTTTGGCTGTACTTATTACATATCAGTAGGTTGGGGTATCCCAAGGATAAGTCACTCATATAAAGGGAATCCGTCAGGTCTATGTGGGACCCTAAATCACCCGCGGGTCCTTATAGACTTATAGGGGGTTTGGTGCAGTGACACCGCCTGTGCTGACCTGTAACATGGAGCCAGAGCCCCGAAATCTGCCCCCCATTACTCCATGGAGAATTGTGTCGGTCTCTTGAAGCTTATACATGACAGTTTTAAAAACACGTCCGTCAGAGCATGGCAGGTGCCTGGAGTTCTGCAATCCCTATAGTCATACAAACTATTGTGTGTGAATATCCCCCAAATCTATAGAGATGCCAAGCTCTGTCATGGCGGCCATGCTAGTCGTCACCCAACCTCCCCTTTAACAGATGACTAGAAATCTGCAAGCTTGCTTTCTTTTGGGTAGAAATCCCCTCTCCAGCGCTGGATTGGTAATGACACGGTAAACAGAAAATAAGACGTTCCATTACATAAAAAACCACAAGTGAACCCGATCCCCCCCTGAGGTCCCAATATGAAAACCATCTGTCCGCAGCCTCGCAGATCTCACCGCAGCGGGCTCCAGCTGGACGCCACCTCGCCTAGCTCAGCACTGACCCCGGACGCTTTATGGCTCCGTTTTCTTTCTGTTTCGCTGCAGATGTTGTTCTGAGGATTTCTAGCAATCGCCTTGTCCTAGATCTGCGTCTGGGGTTATGACGTTCCATAAGGCAGAAACACAATCTCTGTAACCAGCCATAAACTAAAGTCACACCTGCAGCAGCGCTCGTTCTATTATATATTTATATGGCACCATTAATCCCATGGTGCTCTGTACATTATTATATTAATCCCATGGTGCTCTGTACATTATTATATTAATCCCATGGTGCTGTACATTATTATATTAATTCCATGGTGCTCTGTACATTATTATATTAATCCCATGGTGTTCTGTACATTATTATATTAATCCCATGGTGCTCTGTACATTATTATATTAATCCCATGGTGCTCTGTACATTATTATATTAATCCCATGGTGCTGTACATTATTATATTAATCCCATGGTGCTCTGTACATTATTATATTAATCCCATGGTGCTCTGTACATTATTATATTAATCCCATGGTGCTCTGTACATTATTATATTAATCCCATGGTGTTCTGTACATTATTATATTAATCCCATGGTGCTGTACATTATTATATTAATCCCATGGTGCTCTGTACATTATTATATTAATCCCATGGTGCTCTGTACATTATTTTATTAATCCCATGGTGCTGTACATTATTATATTAATCCCATGGTGCTCTGTACATTATTATATTAATCCCATGGTGCTGTACATTAGTATATTAATCCCATGGTGCTGTACATTATTATATTAATTCCATGGTGCTCTGTACATTATTATATTAATCCCATGGTGCTGTACATTATTATATTAATCCCATGGTGCTGTACATTATTATATTAATCCCATGGTGCTCTGTACATTATTATATTAATCCCATGGTGCTGTACATTATTATATTAATCCCATGGTGCTCTGTACATTATTTTATTAATCCCATGGTGCTGTACATTATTATATTAATCCCATGGTGCTCTGTACATTATTATATTAATCCCATGGTGCTGTACATTATCATATTAATCCCATGGTGCTGTACATTAGTATATTAATCCCATGGTGCTGTACATTATTATATTAATTCCATGGTGCTGTACATTATTATATTAATCCCATGGTGCTGTACATTAGTATATTAATCCCATGGTGCTCTGTACATTATTATATTAATTCCATGGTGCTCTGTACATTATAATATTAATCCCATGCTGCTGTACATTATTATATTAATCCCATGGTGTTCTGTACATTATTATATTAATCCCATAGTTCTGTACATTATTATATTAATCCCATGGTGCTCTGTACATTATTATATTAATCCCATGGTGCTCTGTACGTTATTATATTAATCCCATGGTGCTCTGTACGTTATTATATTAATCCCATGGTGCTCTGTACGTTATTATATTAATCCCATGGTGCATATTTAACAAATGGAACTTGGGTCACAGTCCGATGACGTCCGGCTGCTTTGCGCAAATAATTTTTATGGGGAAGTTCAGACAACCCAGAGCAGGACAGGACATTATCGGACTGGAAAGGAGAATTAGACCCCCCCCTTTCCTGGTCACTGTAAACACCGCCCCCGGGGAACCAGCCGCTGTAAACACCACCCCCTGAGTAGCCGGCCGCTGTAAACACCGCCCCCGGGGAGCCGACTGCTGTAAACACCGCCCCCTGAGTAGCCGGCCGCTGTAAACACCGCCCCCGGGGAGCCGACTGCTGTAAACACCGCCCCCTGAGTAACCGGCACCCTACACAACAGCCAGTGGGGCAAAATAACAAAAAGATGCCGTTTTTCTTTTACAATTTTATGTCTTGTATGTCAGAAAACCATCATAGAAGACATAACAACTACATCCCGGGATTAAGACCATCTCATAACATTCCTACGGGGCCGAAGCGGCCAACATGGCGGCCACAGGCGTATTATTATTTCAAAGTGAAATCCAGCAACGTATTCGTACATGTAACGCGGCGCGGTCCAACCAATCACATGACAGGTCGTCTCAATGGATATAAAGGCAGCAAGTCAAAATCAGACCTAAAACTTTTTTTTTTTTGCTCATAAGGGATTTATTAAAAATAGTTTTGTCTTTGATAACCAGCAGTAACATAGGAGGGGAACAAAACTCAGAACATATCAAGTGGAACTGCCCTGCAAGAGACCACCTGACGCATGCGCACTACCCCACCAGACCCCTGAAGTCCTGCTCACCTGTCGGTCAAGTAGAGGCAGTGTGTAAGCCACGCCCACCAGGTCACGTGGTGTCATTAACAAAAAATAACAATAATCCTCCTCAGTTGAGTGTGGCTGGCAGGGGAGCCGGCAGGACGCGGAGCTCTGCGCATGAATCCCCTCAGCTGCACCCGCGACCCCCGAGCCCGGGATTACCGGACACACCGTAGTCACGCTATCCCTCCGGTGCTTGTGAGCGTTAACTCGGCAGCTGCGCATGCGTCGCGCTCTCTAGCCCCGCCTCCTCGTCCAGGCACAATGCCGTGACGTCACTCGATTTTCGCGGGCTTGGCGCCGATTGGCCCGTTCTAGCTCTTCCCGCGGTTTTCAGGACGACGATGAAGGAGGAAGTTTAGAGAGTAGACAATGGCGATCTGTTCTGTGGTGTCAGTGACTGGAGCCGTGACAGGGGCGCAGCTCCTCTGTGTAGTCTAAACACCTATAGCCAACACAGCAGCCCTCTGGGCCAGTTTTGTCACAGATCTCCCACCAAAAATTTCTTAAATAAAAAAAGTTGATGCCCAAACCAAGAATGGCCACAGAATTGCCACATAAAACCATTAAAAAACTTATCCCAACTCATGACATCTCACAGCTTTATGATGGTGGTGTTTACGGCAGGGGTATTACCAGGTTTACCTCAGAAGGAAGGCGCCATGATGTGCTCTGGTACATTTCACGTGGTATACACATCATTACCACATTTACCTCAGAAGGAAGATGGACGCCATGATGTGCTGTGGTACAGGTCACGCCTTGGCACAATGTAAACAAAACCCGGTATACACATCATTACCACATTTACCTCAGAAGGAAGATGGACGCCATGATGTGCTCTGGTACAGGTCACGCCTTGGCACAATGTACACAAACGGTGGTCTACACATCATTATTGCCATGTTTACCTCAGAAGGAAGACACCCATGGACGCCATGATGTACTGTGTGACTGGTCCAATGTAAAAAAAAAACCTACGACTACTATTGGCACAAGATGTGGTGAACATAACCGAATAGTGACATGTCGGACTCATCTGCTCTTTGTGGTACTCAATACCTGTCCAAGGCTGACAAAAACATGGAGGGTCTCCGATGCCCCATATACACAGGCCAATGAGTAGCAATGACCGCCATTGTATGGAATCTTCATCCCCATTCAGTTGACGGCAAAGTGATTTTAGGTGCCACCTGAATGACGTCATCATCGGCTTCATAGGTCTGTGACATCACCATCAATAAATAAAGGGACTGAGCTACCATACCAGACACAATCTATGACGCGGTGTCTGGTACGCAATGAAGAGGCCACGATGATTGTCTGGAGCGCCAAAGTCTCTTTGAAGAATCGATCGGAGGGGGAGCCAGGTGTTGAATTGGTCATCCTACTAAAATACTGGAGCTCAGTACCGTTTTTTGGGGGGGATTATGACATCATAGGCCTATGAAGCACGCCATATTGGGGGTTGTCCCAATGTCTGATCCCGGCTCTTTAACACTTGGTCAAGCGTGGCCGCAACATGAACGACCAGGATCACCAGGTCTCCTAAAAATCGTAAGAGTATCCTCTTCCCATCCACTGGGCAGGGATAGGTTGTTATACCGTTTCACCATTTACAAGGGCCATCCGTCTAGCAGTTGTCATGGCGGACATCTTACATGGTATTCTCAGTATTTGGCCACTAACACCTACGTAAAACCAAAGAACGAGCAGCAGACTGATGTCAAAAACTTCAACAAAACGTGTTTTTATTGAGATTAGGTGCAAACACAAGAGGAAGCGTCCAAGAGACGTCACAGAAACAGGAAAAACAACAAATAAACAGAGAACTGAAGGAAAAACAACAAATAAACTGTACACAGAAAATGTCATCACATCGCTGGGCACGACCGACAAAGATCAAGAACCGGTGGCCGACTGGAAGGTCAGAAGGAGGCGGACGCATCTTTATCGGCAACTAGAAGGAAGAAAGACACGGTAATAGTAGTAATAGTAAATATTATATGTATAACTCCTCCAAAAGGATGAGTCTGGGAAGGTGCAAGCTATCATTATGGGGGCACCCCAGCCAGTACTATGGACACTCTCTGACTGGTCACTCCAGTGGCGGTCACTATGAGGTCTCTCTGATTGCTCACTCCAGTCGCTGTCACTATGAGGTCTCTCTGACTGCTCCCTGATATGGGGGCACTGTGGCGGTCACTATGAGGTCTCTCTGATTGCACCGTCCTATGGGGGCACTGTGGCGGTCACTATGAGGTCTCTCTGATTGCTCACTCCAGTGGCGGTCGCTATGTGGTCTCTCTGATTGCACCGTCCTATGGGGGCACTGTGGCTGTCACTATGAGGTCTCTCTGACTGCTCCCTGATATGGGGGCACTGTGGCTGTCACTATGAGATCTCTCTGACTGCTCACTCCAGCGGCGGTCACTATGAGGTCTCTCTGACTGCTCACTCCAGCGGCGGTCACTATGAGGTCTCTCTAGACTGCTCACTCCAGTGGCGGTCACTATGAGGTCTCTCTGACTGTTCATTTCTATGGGGGCACTGAGATTTCAGGACAAGGCGCCATGAACATGACCAAGTGCGCTGTCTAAGGTGGGGCTGAGTCTGCATCAGAATGCGCCTGCAGTCACATCCGTGTGCCTTCCGTGTTGCACTCACGTCTATGGGGCTTCCGATCCGTTCTGATGATACGGAGCATTATAAGACCTGCTCTATGTTCATCGTAACGGACCGTCAGACCATCCCCCTTGGAAGCGCACCGGAGGGAACACTCGACCGTGTGCGTTCAGCCTTGCACAATCCCCGTTCACTTTCTATTAATATGGCTGTACCGTGCAGCTCACTTTCGGTGTCCTCCGCTGTCTCTGCGGCCTCCTCGCTCGTCGCTATGGATTTCTGAGGATGCTGCTGGACACAAGCTTTGTACTGGGGGTACTGGGGTTGCTCTAGAACGCTGCGAACACTTATCTGGGGACGGGAGCAGGTATACGGCGCCCCCTGTATATACATATCATTCCATGGAGAGGGGCGGAAGGAGAGCCCGCCTGCTGAGAGAGGAGAGGACAGTGACAATAATATACATAAAGTACACAGAACATTCCAGTCATGCGCCATCTGATAATCCAGAATCTCACAAGACTAGAATTCCTTCACTGTATCGTCCCTCTATTATTCCTCCTGGAAATTTTGGAATTTATTAATAACTAGGTGTTACCCGATGGGTCGGTGACTCTGCAGCCCTGCACTGTGCAATAAGAACAGAAAGTATTACAATCTGTCAATGCATTTATACTTTTACCAAGAGGAATAACAGAGGAACATCCTGGAAACAATATAGGCCCGCAGGTTATAAGATTTCACATCTCGCTGTCGCCCTCTGCTGGGTCAGTAGGTTCTATGCACTGTGGAAGATGTAGCATCCAATATACATTTTCTAAAATAGCGCCACCCCCTGTCCACTGGCTGTATATGGTATCACAGCACAGCCCTGTTCATTGCAGAGGAGTTCTACTACAATGCTAGATATAACCCATGGACAAGTTGTAGCAGCAATGTGAATGCAGCTTTGATTGTGACTGGAGTATGACAATGTATGTGAAGGTTTCCATTCACGTACAGCCAGCAGAGATGGTGAGGATCGAGATCGCACAGTATTCTCTAAACGCTGCGCTCTCGTTTGCCTTTGCAGACGTCTCTTCGTATCAGGCGCTCTCTAGTCTACCGTCTGACTTCCTTGTTGTGTCTGGAGGGGCCGGGTATGTTTACACATATTGTAGGACGGGTCTGGACTCATCATGGCGGTGGAACGTCATTGTTTAGGACAATCAGCTATTGTCTGCCAGGTGGGGGAAGGAGACACGAGGACGTGATACTGGGGGTTTCCAGTTATAGGAAATTAAAGCCTGAGGGGGGTTTCCTAAGGGGGAGGTGCCTGATCACTGGAGATGACCCCAACACCAAGAATGGGGGTCCCAGAGACCCCTGTATGAATGCAGCAGTAACATGCATGTGTGACCATGGAGAGGCGGTCACACATATACACTGGGGGTTCTGGGACCCCTGATTTTCTCCTTAGTGGACATGTCAGCTTGTGACATTACCTGTGCTTGGCTGGAGCACGATGTGGCCGGCCGGCCGCCCCTGCAGGTAGCTTCCTGGGTTCCCATATGCCAACATGCCACTGTTGTTAGCAGGCACGGTAAGAAAAGCGCTGTCGTCAGGAGAGGTGGGCGTGAGGTTGTGCAGTGGAAGGCGCTGGTACTGGGAATACTGGGACATCTGGAAAGGTCCCAGTGGGTTACTCTGGTGGTAGTACTGCGGAGGGTATCTCATAGAGCCTGGCATAGTCTCAAGTACTGGGGACCTGTGGACAGAAGAATCCATCACACAATGAACTGATAGGAGACCTACAATGGTGGCCATACAAACGGTCATTAGTCACCCAGCTTTTCTAGACACAGATAGTAATAAAAATCTAATGGCAGTATAGATACATACTCCTGAATATTATAGGTGAATATGTCGCTGTTGGGTGATGGTGTGAGGGAGCTTTCTGGTGTCTCCAACATCAGAGGTACCATGTGATTGCTGGGGTTAAAGGTCATGGACATAGGTAGCCCCGCACGCCTTATGGGTGGAGGGCTGTGGAATGTGGGCAGGTACTCCTGGGATGGCGGTAGGCAGATGACACCCGGAGACCCCAGACTGGACACTAAAGAAAGAGAGGTGAGCAAGTAAAAACCTATAGGAAACCATAATACAGAGCCAAGCACATAATAGTACCCGTACACCCACCAGCAACATGCCAAAGGTCAGAGACACACCAATGGCCAGAGACACACCAGCAACATACCAAAGGCCAGAGACACACCAGCAACATACCAATGGCCAGAGACACATGCCAATGGCCAGACACACCAGCAACATACCAATGGCCAGAGACACACCAGCAACAAGCCAATGGCCAGAGACACACCAGCAACATACCAATGGCCAGAGACACACCAGCAACATACCAAAGGCCAGAGACACACCAGCAACATACCAATGGCCAGAGACACACCAGCAACATACCAAAGGCCAGAGACACACTAGCAACATACCAATGGCCAGAGACACACCAGCAGCATGCCAATGGCCAGAGACACACCAGCAACATGCCAATGGCCAGAGAGAGCCACATATAGCCACCCTGGACTCAGCAGGTCCCTATACTTTACACTACTGTGCACCTACCTGAGCTGTTGCTGTTTGAACTGCAAAAGGAGCTTTGCTGCGAAGAGACATCCATGGACTGAGACCTCTGGAGAAGTGCGCTGGGCACCAGAGACAACCTGGAAGAGAGGAGAGAGACATAACAGAGAGGAGAGAGACCTGTCCACTCGAGTGAGGTCAGGGCTGTAGAGGACAGAGCCAGGGAATAAAGACAAGTGGGAGGGGCAGCATGCTGCAGCAGCACAGAGTATTTCAGGAGAGCAGTGCAATCATGTGGGACGCAACACTGTTACTGAGGTCAGGGTTACGATGCAAAGTGTAGAGAGAAGAAGGTGGGAAGACCAAGAGTAAGATGTTGAATGGAGCAGCTTTCCACAGCAGCACAGAGTATGTTAGACACCTTCTAGTTCCCTCACCCGTTCCTGATGCCAGATAGCGGACCATAAGGGTGATGACCCGAAGTGACTGTAAATGAAAGCGCTTCTGGCCGGGTAAGAGCGGAAGAAGAAATGGCAGCGTTCTCGGGATGAGACATCCCTACAGGGCCCGGCGCTGTCTTCTTCACGCCCTTTATGGAGGTTTTTTCAACTTTACGCCATTTAGCGCGACGGTTCTGAAACCAAACCTAGAACAAAGGCAGAAGGTCATATAATATATCCCCTACTCACACCCATCAGGACGTTACTGGGGGGCGGAAGGAAAACCAAACACAGGGAGAGAGTACCAGACAGATGTGGCCCCTAATACTGACATGTCAGGGCCACAGTCATAATGCCAATCACCCAACATTCCCAAAATCAGATAGAACCAAGAGAGTCGCTGAGGGTGACATAGTAGAAGATCAGACTACATGAGGTGTGACCGTGGTCTGTACCCATGGAGACACATAGGTCCCAACCAATGTCCACCTACCTCCGCCGTTACAGAATATTTAGTTACCCCAATTACCATTATCCGCTGTGGAGTGACCCCAATAATTTCAGCAATTTCCCTTCTCTTCTCACTGTCCGGATAGTGATCCTCCATGAATATTCGCTCCAGTTCCTGCAGCTGGTCTATAAGACAGTCCGAGAACAGGGAACGGGACATGAGTGGAGAAAATATACCGTTATATACGTGACAGCATTACAACCGCTATGTAACTAGTATATTCTATAGCGATATGTATACCATACTGGACAACAATATACCACATATATACATGTATTATATTCCTATCCACTAGAGGACATTAGTATGGTACTAATAAGTAGTTATATTCTTGTACATAGGAGCAGTATTATAGTAGTTATATTCTTGTACATTGGAGCAGTATTATAGTAGTTATATTCTTGTACATAGGAGTAGTATTATAGTAGTTATATTCTTGTACATAGGAGTAGTATTATAGTAGTTATATTCTTGTACATAGGAGGTAGTATTATAGTAGTTATATTCTTGTATATAGGAGTAGTATTATAGTAGTTATATTCTTGTACATAGGCGTAGTATTATAGTAGTTATATTCTTGTACATAGGAGTAGTATTATAGTAGTTATATTCTTGTACATAGGAGGTAGTATTATAGTAGTTATATTCTTGTATATAGGAGTAGTATTATAGTAGTTATATTCTTGTACATAGGCGTAGTATTATAGTAGTTATATTCTTGTACATAGGAGTAGTATTATAGTAGTTATATTCTTGTACATAGGAGGTAGTATTATAGTAGTTATATTCTTGTATATAGGAGTAGTATTATAGTAGTTATATTCTTGTATATAGGAGTAGTATTATAGTAGGTATATTCTTGTACATAGGAGTAGTATTATAGTAGTTATATTCTTGTACATAGGAGTAGTATTATAGTAGTTATATTCTTGTACATAGGAGGTAGAATTATAGTAGTTATTTTCTTGTACATAGGAGTAGTATTATAGTAGTTATATTCTTGTACATAGGAGCAGTATTATAGTAGTTATATTCTTGTACATAGGGGCAGTATTATAGTAGTTATATTCTTGTACATAGGAGCAGTATTATAGTAGTTATATTCTTGTACATAGGAGGTAGTATTATAGTAGTTATATTCTTGTACATAGGAGCAGTATTATAGTAGTTATATTCTTGTACATAGGGGCAGTATTATAGTAGTTATATTCTTGTACATAGGGGCAGTATTATAGCAGTTATATTCTTGTACATAGGAGCAGTATTATAGTAGTTATATTCTTGTACATAGGGGCAGTATTATAGTAGTTATATTCTTGTACATAGGAGCAGTATTATAGTAGTTATATTCTTGTACATAGGGGCAGTATTATAGTAGTTATATTCTTGTACATAGGGGCAGTATTATAGTAGTTATATTCTTGTACATAGGAGCAGTATTATAGCAGTTATATTCTTGTACATAGGAGCAGTATTATAGTAGTTATATTCTTGTACATAGGGGCAGTATTATAGTAGTTATATTCTTGTACATAGGGGCAGTATTATAGCAGTTATATTCTTGTACATAGGAGCAGTATTATAGTAGTTATATTCTTGTACATAGGAGTAGTATTATAGTAGTTATATTCTTGTACATAGGAGTAGTATTATAGTAGTTATATTCTTGTACATAGGAGCAGTATTATAGTAGTTATATTCTTGTACATAGGAGGTAGTATTATAGTAGTTATATTCTTGTACATAGGAGTAGTATTATAGTAGTTATATTCTTGTACATAGGGGGCAGTATTATAGTAGTTATATTCTTGTACATAGGAGCAGTATTATAGTAGCTATATTCTTGTATATAGGGCGGTATTATACCATAGTAGGCTGTGCCATGTGTCAGTCTACATTACAGATCTCACCAATGTTGTATAGCGTACGACTCTTCTTCCTACTTGGTCCGCCCATTTCTTCCATACTCTCTCCCGGATACTTATTTTTCGGTTGCTCTCCTCCTTGTCCTGTATCACATATATAGCCGGGGGGCCTACATGAGGCCGCACAACGTGCACTCCGCCGGGTATTGGGGGCTGCTGTCTGAAAGCTTCCTGTCACTTTCAGGTTTACTGGCTGGTATTGTCCCCCTGTAGTATAGTATCGGGGGTCCTGAGGAGTCTCTGTACCGTAGGTACCATAATATCCACCAGAAGAGCCATCAGACAGAGGTCCACATACTGTCAGGAGGCTCAGCTGGCAGTGCCCGCCATCAGGGGCGCTCTCAGGGACCTTGATGATGTATTCTCCGGAGTCGGATCTCTCCAGCTCATCCCCATGTCCGGCTCCCATCACTGAGTTGTACTCGGAGGACGACTCTTCTCCTTCTTGCTCGGTGCACAGCAGAGATGGCTCTTCAGTGGAATCTGACAATGGAGAAGACCATGATGTTAGTGTCGCCATCTCTCTGCCAGGTGTACATAATATATCACATCTCCAGAAGTCTGAACCCATTTCTTAAAGGGGTACACTGGTAATATATTATCTGCCATCCACTAAATAGACCCCTGGGACTTGCATAGACTTTCATTCTGGGGCAGGGGACCTCCCGTGGTGTACCTGAAGAGCCTGGATGGCGGAGCAGTGCTAACCGTGTGAGCGCCATATGGCCACTCTGGCACCTGCAAAATCTGCCCAGCTTACACAGGCCTATCACCCCCATATACAGTGCAGCACCTTGCCCCTTATTATGTGACTGCCCTTCTTCTGGGCTCTGCTCTCCCCAGTTTTCTTCTCCTATAAGCAGAAGGCAGTATCATTGTGTTCTACTGCGCCCTGCAGGACGAATCAAATACATCTACCTTATACTAGAGGATGCTCATTTATTAGGGTATGTTCACACAGCATTTTCGCCATGCTGATTTTGGTGCATTTTCTGCAGAATTGCAATTTTTGCACATAAACATCACAAAAACCAGCGAGAGGGGGTGACTAGAGGTTAGCAAAAGGGACGTTGGCAAATGCAAAAGCTTCACATCCCTGCAAATACCAGATTATTATTCATACTGTACACACAACCTTAGGCGGGGCAATATGCAAATTCACACATCTGGCGCATTACACCCGGCCGCAGGGATTACAGAGATTTCACCAAGATGGTGAAGGATACGACACAAGTGGTCAGAAATTTGTGTGACCGCCACTGGGGGAGCTGTAACGCTGGTTATTTCAGATACAACTCAGCTTTTCCAGTAACGGACACAGCTAGGGGGCAATACGGCTCCTCCAATATGTATAGACCCAGCTTTCTCACACTCCTGATCAGCCATTCCATGCACTATTGCTGTGACACATTCCCTCCCCCATATCCCTGCATAACATAACATCGGTTCAGGACTTTAGGAAAGCTGGGTGTGCTGGCTGTTAGACATTATAGCTCTATAGCGCCATTCTTGTCTATTGGTTGTCACTGGTATTACAGTTTAGTTCTATTTACTCACAATGTAAAGGGTTGCAATACCTGACACAGCCCATGTACAATGGTGGCGCTTTTGGAGGAAAAAAAAAATGTGTTCATTAAAAATTCTGCCCCCTCACTCGACAT
Source organism: Leptodactylus fuscus (assembly GCF_031893055.1). NCBI lineage: Eukaryota > Metazoa > Chordata > Amphibia > Anura > Leptodactylidae > Leptodactylus > Leptodactylus fuscus. The sequence goes on along the minus strand of NC_134274.1, from coordinate 5,158,463 downwards.
CAGACATGACTTTGGTGTGTACGACGCTACGGCTACTGAACCTCAGCAGTTCATTACATCTATCTATACTGCAATGTCATTGTATCGGGAGATTGTCTTTATGGCGACTGGCTCCATTGTATCACTATATACCGCGTGCACTCAAGAAAATTGCAGGGTCAGGACAGACATAGTCGTTGCGCTCCGGGCTCACAATCTGATGTGAATGATACTTTATTATATTTTTTGCAACATACTGATGTGATTTGTTGCAATTCCATCCACTTACGCTCTTGTTTGCAGCAGGTTAACCCTTTGTGATCTCATAATGTGAGTTATTATCCTCAGGTTGCATTCGCATGTCAATCATTTAGGCCCCTTGCACAGGACCGTGAGCAGGCCTCCATTTATTCATTGCATAGGGGCTGCAAAACCGGCCTGTCCTGATTTTTGCAACAAAATCAGCATCAAAATATCATGCGTTTTTTTCGGGTGTGCCGTGTGAACGCATCCCTATGTAACGTTATCCCTGCAAAATCCACAGCAACACTGGATAAGACGTATACAGCTTCTCCAACGCAACTTATGATGTTGTTTATTACCCCAATGCTATATTAAACATACACTTGCATTGGTCTCAGGGGTGCACCGTGTGAATGCTCCCTAATATACATTCTTTTACGTCACACAATTACGTTTTGTTACCTGGGGTGTAATATACCGCTTGTGTGCATGTCACCAGGTATATAAAGCACAACCAGGTGTATGAGACAGGACAGGGGCCAGCACATGCCCACTCCCCAAATAAAGCATTAGGGTACGTGCATAGGGTGCAATACCGACAGCACCCAACTGTACTATGTGAATGCACCTTTATAGCCCCCTGCAGGTATATATAGCTGGTAACAGGCCTCGTCCTCCTCATTGAGATCCCTAATAATGAGCAGTAATGAGCAATACAGATAATAATGATGCCAATAATTAGGACATTACCCAGGACACAGGGCGCCCCCTGCTCCTCTATCCCTCCTCCTCCTTCCATCTTCTCCATGTCTTCAGCTCTTTGCACCTGTTCCTTCATCTTTGCACTACTTTGGATCTTTGCACAAACTTATTGGATTGTTCCATTCCTAGGTGGGGGGGGGAGCAGCTCATCTCCTGTGACTGTGTCCTGTATCTGGAGCTGATATAATGTTATATTCACATGTCTGAGAGTTCTGGAGAGGAGGTGGGGAGGACAGCAGGGGCACAGCTACTGTATCATCATACAGGTGAGATGTGACACCCCCCTATGGGTGCTGGTGGTTTGGTCCAGGCTGAGGCAGACCAGGTGATTGAGAGGCTTCATTAGGAGGTGAGGTGGATGTGATGGCAGCTGAGGGGATGAGGAGGGTTTAATGATATCCAAAAATTAAGAGAATAATTGAAATCTTTAGAAAATTTAGGAGGCTTCAGAGCTGCAAGTATGAGGGGCTGTGGTGTCGTCACACTGCGCCGTCTTAAGGACGCACAACGCCAACCCTTAGGTTTCCTTTAGACAGGAGAAAATTGCAATTTTGAGCTGGTTTTTGGTGCAATTTTTTTAATTCCAAAGCTACACCAAAATCCGTGCACAATTTTTTGTGCTAAGGTGGCATTCACACAGCGCAGATGGGTGTCGGTAAAACTGCATGTACCCGTGTCTGACGTGCAGGTGTCTTGCATCTTCATAAGCCCCGTGCACTTGCTTCTTATTATTGCTGTCTGATCTGCCGGGCTCCTTCACGCTGCTCATGGACTGGGGGGCATTTGCACCTTTTTTTGCCTATTTTTAAAAACGGTGTAAAAAGGATCTCCGTTTAGGCCACGCCCTCTTTTCTCAACAAAATGCAAAAAGTGGCGAGGGCTGCATAGCAGATAGATAAAAAAAAACAAGGCGCAGATGCTTCATAAATGAGCTCCAGGGCAGATAAAGCCCTAAAAAGGGACAAGTAACTTAATAAATGTGTCCCAATGGGGGCTATTCACAGGACCGATTTTTAGTGTAGTTAAAACTGCATGAAAGTTGCATTGAAAAAAACTGCACCCGAGAGCACTGTGTGAATACACCCTAGAGCAGAGTTTTTAAACAGTATGCAGTTAGGGGCTGTTCACACTGGAGGAATTTGACACTGAATTCGTCAAGCGGAATATTTCTGCTTCGGGCTAAGGCCCCATGTAACGTCCCGCAACAAAACAAAATCTCAATCATTGCGGCTTTTCCTGCAGCGCTTTTCACACAAAGTACGCAGAGTTTTCCTATAAGGAAGCGTCCGATATTTCCGTAGGTATAATTGACATGCTGCACTAGAAATCGCCAGCAGAAAGTCTGTATAGGAAACTGTGCAAAGACGCTCTGGGAAAAGACGCAATGTGTTTCTGCCACGTTTTTTCCTGCGTTACGCCACGTGTGGCCTTAGCCTTATGCTGATTTTGACACGGAGTTTGAAGCAGAAGTTGCCGCCGTATTTTGCCTTTATTGAGCAGGGCCAAATTCTAAATTCCACAGTATATTTTATGTCTCCCATACATTTCAATTGGAACGAATCGGCTTGAAGAACAGGATGCTAATACCCCGTTCCCACGGAGTAACGCGCTGCTCATTTAGACACGAATACACGTGTCAGAGAGCGGCACTTCAAAACACTTACGCGCGCTACACATTGATATCAATGGGATCTGTTTTGAAGCGCCACGCTCTGACACGTGTATTCGTGTCTAAATGAGCGGCGCGGTACTCCGTGGGAACGGGGTCTTACTGTTCTGCTAGCTGAGAAAATCTGCCACTGCCTCCCATTGAAATGATTGGGAAGGCAGATTTCAGGAGGAATTTGTGGATGCTGCATCAAAATCCATGTCAAATTCAGCATCAAATTCCTACATGTGAAGTTAACCATAGGCTATTGATCACACAGCGGAAAACGAAGAGAAATTCCTCTTCATTTTGCACTGACATATTGGGGTGCAGGATTGCCGCGACAAGATGCCAATGCAGATTCAGGGCAGAATTTGTCTCCAAATCCATGGCGTGTGAACCTAACCTGGCACTTCTCCCTTATGCTCAATCTTCTCCCGTCTTTGGCTCAAAAAACTGCAGCAAAATCTGCAATAATAAAAGTCAGCCTCGAGACCGAGGCTCCACGTTGCAGAAACGCAGCTTTTTTTGTTGCAGTTTTTTGAACCAAAGCCAAAAATGGGAAATATCGAGGAAGTTTTTAGACTTCTCCCTTCTGCTCAATCAACTCCTGGTTTTGGTTCTAAAAAACCGCAACAAAATCTACAAGAAAAAAAGCTGCGATTCCGCAACGCGGAGCCTCAGCCTGATATGGTTTTTGGTGCAGTTTTTAAAAAAAATTTAGATGCCAGACACATTTGTTTAACATGTTTCACTTGTAAAATAAAATAAAACTACAAACAATTTTGTATCCAATGCCGTTTTAACCGCACTGTGTGAATGTAACCATAGAGTCATGGAGGGCTTTGCAGTAAAGAGAAAGTTTTTTTTGCTTTGGCTTATTTCCACTCAGCAGTCAGTGCACAGATTCCCCGGAGCACGGGAAGTAAGGGAAGGATCTATTTACCAAGGCAGCATGGCGAATCATCGCGTCCTGAATAATCGTACAGTATTTTATCGCCATAGGGTTCTCAGACCTTGGTGCTGTATATACTGCATCAGCTGTGACACTTCTACGTTCGCCTCGTCCATTCAAGTCTATGGGTCCGTGAAAAAACTGGACAGCACCGGACACCATCCGTTATTCACAGGTTCATTGTTAGGTGATGCGTCATTGTAACGGAACATCAAGATATACATTGTGTTCTATTCCTGTCCGTTTTCTCAGATCCCTTGCAATTTATGGGAAATCGATGAAGATGGGTGGGTGCAAGCTTCGTAATTTGCAGACCCCTTCTACAGCACGGATGTGTGCATGGGGCCCTTAGAACTGTATGGCACGGGACCCACAGCTGCCGCCTTGGTTTATTATTCATGACATCACACGGTCTTCTGTCTGTTACAATGTATCAGTGAGGTGACGTAGAACCAGCAGAAAGCTGCAGTGCAGGCAGAACAAGTCCTGTGATAGACGGCTGCAGGACTGTAGGATCTATAGCACCGCCACATAGGATAGCGCCTTCTGATCAGTGCAAACAAGCAGTGACGTAACTAGGAATGGCGGGACCCGTGGCAAACTTTTGACTCCCCGACGCCGAAGACCTCGACTGACCTCTCCTCTGCATTTCTGCGCGCTCTATTATGCCCCGTATTGGCCCCTGCACACAGTGTTATCCCCCATAGTGGCCCCTGCACACAGTGTTATCCCCCATAGTGGCCTCTGCACATAGTGTTATGCTCCACTGTGCACGCCCATAAACAATTATTAAACTCTGGGGTCTTTTCAGACCGCAGTGGTAGCGGCTGTCGCCAGGCCCCCTAATGTCCCGGGCCCTGTGGCAGCTGCTACCACGGTAGTTTCGCCACTGCAAACAAGTCTAGGCAACCTATAGGGGCAGTATACAGTATAACAGACTCAACTACATCAGTACCTGAAGCTACAAGCTTTGATGAACCTTCACCTTTGGAATGACAAGGAATCCCATTATACATCTGCATTATACTGTATATAAGGATTAGGAGCAAGAACGGAGGAACTGGTATAGCAGAGGTCACTACTTGTTTACAGAACACTGTGGAGGGGGGACAGGGGTCAGACATGCACCTATCTCAAATTAATTTGGGGTATGGGATAACCCCTTTACTATAAGAGGCGGAATATAGTTCCCCTATATTTAGGGCATGTGGTCTGGCATCTGATAATATTGGAGGTCTATAGCATGATATATATATTTGGGGTCTGAATATATTTAGAGGATTTGGTTTGGAGATGGATATGAATATATAGATTATAAAATAAAATTAAAAAATATAATAAAATAATAATTCAGTAAATACTGCCACCTGCTGGCCATTCCCCTACATGACACACACAAATAACCACAACACGTCAAGGGTTTGTAAACCAGTTTATTATGTCTCCTGCCCCTCTTCCTCCAGAGGCCGTTATCACATTACACCAAAGAAAAACAAAACAGACATCTGCACATTCTTATAAAATTCAACGTAAAATTATTTACAGAGGTCGATAACCCAGGAAAGTGCTCAGACTTTGCTTCGATTTGTTTTAAATACGTAAGAAGTCGTCCGGAAAGTTTGATAATTAAAAATATAAATACATCTATTTGCAGGTTTGAGAATTCGCCAGCGTTTACATCGGTAGTACATTTACAATGTATCGGGGTTCAGTCCGGACTGACCCTTTCTAGGATTCCCTCTTAGGCAAGATGGCGGTAAGAGCTAGACGCAGACCTGTGCCCGAATCCCCCATAGATGGATGAGATGTGGCAGAATTCATTGGTATAGGGGGTGTGGGTGTGCCAAACAGCAGGACAGAGAGAGGGTCGATTAGGCAGCGGGTGGCCATCTAGCACTTGGTCACTGTCCCTTGGCCCCGCTGGGTTGCAGCTTGGCTCGAGCAGTCTGTAGTCTTTGTTCTTCTGCAAGGTTACGAAGACAAGCGTTCCGGCTGATGGATTGCACGTGACTCTGTGGGAACCAACCTGACTGCTGATCCGAGAGGCGAATACCACGCAGCCATCCTGAAAGGAGCAAAGAGGTGGATTAGCATAGGGACCGCCCCCGAAGAACAGACTGGGAACGTTATACTCACTCCACCCCCGGGCACTAGCCCCTCCGACCTGCCCCTAATCCCTGTGGCAATAGACCCTTCACACTGTGTGAGCTCTCATAGTTGACAAACTTATTACAACTCAGCTTTCCCAGAAACAGATAAGTGTAACTACAATATGTAGAGGATTCCTGTGCAGCAGTTACCATCATCGCTGTTCTGCGTCAGCATTAGAATATCCGCTTTCTCCAGAGACAGTTCATCATTTTCTCTCGCTTTGTAAGACTTTAAACACTGAACCTGAGAGAGACCTAAGACATGAAAGAAGATTGTAAGACGTAGGAGGAATTACTGTACTGAATCACGCACTATAGCAGTTCTATTCTAGTACATAGCAGTATTATATTCGTATATGTTATCAATTATCTCACCCTGATCCCTCCAGAAGTCAATTTCCTCTTTCGGTGGAGAAAGTGCACAAATCCATCTCAGCTTCTGACTCCTGGAAATAATAATAATGATACATTTTATTTCTATAGCGCCAACATATTCCGCAGCGCTGTACAATTTGTACGGTCAAATACAGACAGATACATTACAAAGAAAGTCGTTTCACACAATGGGACTGAGGGCCCTGCTCGCAAGAGCTTACAATCTATGAGGTAGAGGGGGTGACACAAGAGGTAGCAGGGGTGGCATTGCTTATACAGAGGACACTTTTGTAATAGAGGCGACTGTCATTATACATACATAAAACTTTATGAGCCGTCACCAGTCGTGTCCTATAATATGTGGATGGAGCTTGGACCTATAAAGTTATCCTGAGATGACATCATATCATGTGGGGTAATGTGGGAGCGGGGACAGAGGAGAGTTAAGGGTTTACGTTAGAAATTGTGATCGGCTTGTCTGATAAGATGCGTCTTTAGTTTGCATTTGAAACTGTAGAAATTGGGAGTTAATCTGATTGTCCGGGGTAGAGCATTCCAGAGAAGTGGTGCAGCTCGGGAGAAGTCTTGTATACGAGCGGGGGAGGTTCTGATAATAGAGGATGTAAGTGTTAGGTCATTGAGTGAGCGGAGAGCACGGGTTGGGCAGTAGACAGAGATGAGGGAGGAAATGTAGGGAGGTGCGGCATTATGGAGAGCCTTGTGGGGGAGGGGGAGAACTTTATATTTTATTCTATAATGAATAGGCAGCCAGTGTAGCGACTGGCACAGACCGGAGGCCTCGCTGTAGTGACCGGCACAGACCAGAGGCATCGCTGTAGCGTCTAGCCTGATAGATGAGCCTGGCCGCTGCATTCAGAATAGATTGTAGAGGGGAGAGTTTAGTGAGGAGAAGACGGATTAGTAAGGAGTTACAGTAGTCAAGGCGAGAATGAATCAGAGAGACAATAAGTGTCTTTAGTGTATCTCTGGTGAGGAAAGGGCGTATTCTGGAGATGTTTTTGAGGTGGAGGTGACATGAACGTGCGAGTGATTCAATATGAGGGGTGAAGGAAAGGTCTGCATCAAACATAACCCTGAGGTAGCGGGCCTGTTGCCTAGGAGTTGTAGTAAGGCCTGAGACTGCAATGGATATATCAGGGACAGATCTATTAGATGGTGGAAACAGAAGTAGTTCAGTCTTAGAGAGATTTAGTTTCAGATAGAGCGAGGACATGATATTAGAGACAGCAGAGAGACAGTCACTGGTGTTCTGTATGAGTGCAGGGGTGATGTCACGGGATGATATGTATAATTTGTGTCATCAGCATAAAGATGATACCTGAAGCCAAATTTGGCGATGGTTTGTCCAATGGGGGCGGTGTAGAGAGAAAAGAGGAGGGGCCTAGGAACGAGCCCTGAGGAACCCCAACAGCAAGGGAAAGAGGGGAAGAAACAGAGCCCGCAAATGATACACTGAAAGTGCGGTCTGAGAGATAAGAGGAGAACCAGGAGAGCGCAGTGTCATTGAGGCCGACTGAGCGGAGCATAGTGAGGAGGAGATGATGGTCAACAGTGTCAAAAGCTGCAGAGAGGTCCAGAAGAATAAGAAGAGAGAAGTCACCATTGGATTTAGCCTTTAGTAGATCATTAGAGACTTTTGTGAGAGCTGTTTCAGTAGAGTGCAGAGCGCGGAAACCAGATTGTAAGGGGTCAAGCAGAGAGTTAGCAGAGAGATAGCGGATTAAACGAGAATAGACCAGGCGTTCCAAGAGTTTAGAGATGAAGGGGAGGTTAGAGACGGGTCGATAGTTAGCAGCACAGGATGGGTCCAGGGAGGGTTTCTTCAATAGCGGGGTTATAACAGCATGCTTGAAGGAGGATGAGAAGATTCCAGAAGAGAGAGAGAGAGAGGTTAAATATATTAGTAAGGTAAGTTGTGACAGCAGGCGACAGAGATTGGAGAAGGTGTGAGGGGAAGGGGTCACTGCTGCAGGTAATGTTACACAATGTCAAGATTTACATGCAAAATATTTTATAAGATGTAACAAATTCAGCAATAATATAAACACAACACAATAAGACTTTAGAGTTCCATCTATGACCAGCTGTAATGGTAGACAATAGGGTAGGGAGGACTCACTGTGTCTCTGTCCTGAAGATGTACTCCGCCTCTCTAACCTCCTGAGATGACTCTCGGCCCATAGCAGCAGAATCTCGAAGGAAGACGCGGAAAACGTTCTTGGAGTTGGTGTGAAGCTTAATTTCACATCGCTCCACGCGGAAGTCTGATGCGTGATCAAATACGACGAAACGTCCTCCCCTAAGATAAGATAAGAAACACGTCAGCGACTGTTCTGAGTAAATACATAGTCAAATTCCTGATATTCTGACTCCATTCAGAAATTCTGGTAGTCTGGAACCATTCATGTACCAGGATGCTCGGGTCCTGTCTATGGTATAGAGCAAGGAGCAGCAAACTCAAGCTCAGACTCACTCTCTGACACGAGACATCAGCAGACAGTCATTGAAGAGATGCAGGTAGACCGGCCGAGTGGTCACCTTCCATTTGAAGCTCATGGAATTGAATTCCAGTGACGTCACCTCCCCATGTTTAACAAGGCGCCGAGACTGGGAGATAAGGGGAAAGATCTGAAAAAACAGAAGAACGGAGACTCAGCATTTATAGTGAACCCCTGAACAACCAGACTGGCAAGACTATGTTATACTCCAGAGCTGCGCTCACTATTCTGCTGGTGCAGTCACTGTGTACATACATTACATTACTTATCCTGTATTATACCCCAGAGCTGCGCTCACTATTCTGCTGGTACAATCACTGTGTACATACATTACATTACTTATCCTGTATTATACTCCAGAGCTGCGCTCACTATTCTGCTGGTACAGTCACTGTGTACATACATTACATTACTTATCCTGTATTATACCCCAGAGCTGCGCTCACTATTCTGCTGGTACAATCACTGTGTACATACATTACATATCCTGTATTATACTCCAGAGCTGCGCTCACTATTCTGCTGCTGCAGTCACTGTGTATATACATTACATTACTTATCCTGTATTATACTCCAGAGCTGCGCTCACTATTCTGCTGGTACAGTCACTGTGTACATACATTACATTACTTATCCTGTATTATACTCCAGAGCTGCGCTCACTATTCTGCTGGTGCAGTCACTGTGTACATACATTACATTACTTATCCTGTATTATACCCCAGAGCTGCGCTCACTATTCTGCTGGGACAGTCACTGTGTACATACATTACATTACTTATCCTGTATTATACTCCAGAGCTGCGCTCACTATTCTGCTGGTACAGTCACTGCGTACATACATTACATTACTTATCCTGTATTATACCCCAGAGCTGCGCTCACTATTCTGCTGGTGCAGTCACTGTGTACATACATTACATTACTTATCCTGTATTATACTCCAGAGCTGCGCTCACTATTCTGCTGGTACAGTCACTGTGTACATACATTACATTACTTATCCTGTATTATACCCCAGAGCTGCGCTCACTATTTTGCTGGTACAGTCACTGTGTACATACATTACATTACTTATCCTGTATTATACTCCAGAGCTGCGCTCACTATTCTGCTGGTACAGTCACTGTGTACATGCATTACATTACTTATCCTGTATTATACTCCAGAGCTTCGCTCACTATTCTGCTGGTACAATCACTGTGCACATACATTACTTATCCTATCCGCCCCTGAGGACAAAACACTCACCTTACACTCAAACTGAATCTTCTGGTTGAGCAGAATCAGCTCCTCTGTGTCCTTCATCCTCTGCACGCTCCCATTACAGTCTCTTATCAGCTGCAAAATAAGAGATTCAGAAGAAACACGAAGTTAAGACACTTCCAGTCCTTTTGAGTAAAAAACAAACAAACAAAAAAATCTGCAACTTTTTATTGCACTTTGTGTATCACTCCCTCACTACCTATTATTGTCAGTCATGGATGTAATAATGGGTCAGTGGTGTTATCTATAGAGGTGTTATCTTCTATTGTAATAATAGCTGAGATGTAGAAAGAAAATCCCTACAGATTTTCTGCTATGCTTTTTCTAAATTTAGACAACCCCTTTAACTCTATGGCTAGGTAGGGGATTTGGAGCAATGTATCAGCAGAAATAAAACAGGACATGATAAGCAAAGATGGAGGACACAGTGGCATCTCTTACTTTCTCCAGTGCATTGTGGGCTGCCGTGGCTTGCAGCTCCTCGGTCGATCCTGGGGCAGAACGCTTCAGAATATTCTGTGGATAAGCAAAAGATTACATTGTAATATATCTTGTGTTTTGTGATTCGAAACGTTCCATGTTTCTTTACTCCAATACCGAATGCAAGTTATTGTACGTTGTAAAGTTGTTGGCTGCCCGCTTTAGCTCTGGCACTCTTTTAAAGGGAGTCTGTCAGCACAAAATTGAGATACAATATAATCACAGTACAATTTTGTGCTGATAGACTCCCTTTAACTTCTTGTTTGTGTGTGGGGGGTCAATCGCAGGGTCACCTGTAGCAATGAAGGGAGACCCATGTGGTATAAGATGGTATAGGGTTGGTTGTAGTAAATTTGGGTCAAGAGACAACGGTTTTCCTGGGAGAGTAAAAGTTGCATGCAACTTGTGACATAACTTATACAAATGTAACCCCCAGAGGGTTTCTAGTAGTTTTTTTGGGTGTTCCTGGGGGATTCAGAAGTGGATGACCGCAAGAACAACCCTTGTCACTCGGTATAACGTCTTAACAAAGAGTCCTTACTTGTAGGAGCAGCCGCAGACGAGTGATTCTTTGGAAGGGCAAGATGAGGAAGGATTTGAGGGTCAGTCTTTGGCACACGGGGTCACTCTCTAGCTTGGCCACGACCTGCTGAAAACGTGGGTTATCATTCCTGCCAAGGAGGCAAACACAAGTCAGTGAACAAGGTACAAAGGAGAAACGACAATGTAACAGGAAAAGTGACCGCATGTATGACAGGGATTGGTAGGAGAGGTGACTACTATTCCTGATGGCCAAATTGATCAAAATAGAATGCAACATACAAGGAATAATCCACTTGGCAGGTATAAAGGGACAGTATCCCGGACGAGCCCCCAATGTAAAAGGACAGTATCCCGGACGAGCCCCCAATGTGTAAGGACTGTTAAATACAGCTATGTATATCTAATCCTTATATGAAAGAGGGGCCAGGACTTGGCAGGTCATGCAAGGGACAGAGGCATACTAAGATTTAATACACACATATGTACGTTTCAATTAACACCTTCCTTTACAGCGAGCTAAAGGGAGAATTTACAACTTGAAACTTACAACTTTCTAATATATTTAGGTTTCATTTCCTCATTTTCAAGATTTCTGCTTGCTTTTAGTGAATGGGAATATTCTTCCTTACATTGTAACTGAGGGTTTGCTGCTATTGTATTCAGTCTAGACAATCCTAGAGGTAATTCTGACAAACCTTAAGCTTGAGAAGTATTAGTTATACACAGAGTATCAGCCAGTGGATATAAACTATCTTTCCATTCACAAAACACAAATTCTCTTGGACACTGTAGAAGTTTTTACTGTACAAAGATTAAGCTTTATATACAAGAAATCTTCTGGATGCAACTCTTGGCCTTGACCCACAGAGGGCAGCACTGATCCTGGCTGGGATAAAAGTGAAGTTCCAGCACCAAATTCCCTAAAGTTCCAAATGTAAAATCATGAGTTGTGAATTTTCACATTGTCCACTTCCATCTCTCTTTGGGTGGGGGGGTATTAAGATGGTGGACAGTATTGCCATTCACCCCTCCCTCTCTACTGTATACACCGGGAGAGATGTAGGTTGTGCGGACAGGACTACTTACATTAGTCTCTGGAAGGTCCTGTCCTGGTAGCTCTGGTTGGTAACATACGGCAAGTAGACCCTGCGGAAGTTGGGCTCATGGCTGATCACCACATCACACACTTGGAAGTGGTACATGTTGCTCTCAAATTCTTCTTCCAGGTCAAAGAGAAAACTGGTCAAAGAGAAAAACACATCAATCAATGGGTCAAGGGCACTTGTTATCCAGAGTCACAGCTCTTGTTCCTTCTGCTTTGTTTCTGTCAGTCTTCACTGGTCTAGGTTTTTATTCATGAGCCATGAAGCTCAAAACACACAGTGAATGTCTTAAAGGGTGGAAGCAAATAGCTACAGATACTGGAAGGAGGCGACACTCACTCAGAGCTGGCATCCCGGACTTCAGACAGACGAGAGAAGAGCCATTGTCGATCCTGCGCACTCAGCACCTCCTGTAATTCTGTACTTCGCAGGAAATGATCCACTGCAATATTCAGACTGCGCAGGTAGAGCGCCTCCGACATGATGAGCTCAAACTTAGCCTGGAGAAGGGGGAAATTCAGGAACCATTAAAAGGGATCCCTTTCAGGATCTCTGCTTGCTGTCAGTGAATGGCTGCAGGTCTGTCCTAGTCCTCACAGAGCTGACTGTAGTATTGTAGGATTACCTGGACTGATACATTGTATCAAACTCTCAGCAGAGCGTTTAAAGGGGTATTCCACTCACAAGAAGTTACTACCTATCCAGTGGCCGATCCCCCACTGATCACAAGAATCAGGGTGCTTGGGACCCCAGTTTTTTTTGGAGATAACCAAAGCATAGAACACAGCTATCTTGACAGTTCCATTGAAATTATTGGAGGGGGCACACGCTGAACAATCGGGGCTGTGAGTTTTAGCATCCAATATGCCCATTAGGGGTTCTACTGTCAGGTGGGCGGACATTGGCCTGTCCAGATAGTCTAGGACCACCCACTTGCCAATATAGAGTCTAATGAGTACATTGGGTGCTGAAAGTGACAGCATGGATTGCTCAAGAATAATGGGGCTAGAGTAAAACATTCCAACTGTGCCGGAATGAGCGGAGCAGCGCTTATTGACAGATGCAAAGAGTTGTAGTTGGTGGAGATCATGAGAGGTCCCCTTTAGTTGTCACCATCACCTGTGTGTAATTTTCGCTTGCCGCCCTGCCCCTTACATGTCCGGTTATTCCAGACTGTTCTCTCACCTCCTGCAGCTTCTGCTCGTCTCGGGTCATTGACAGAAAGGTCACACTGTCTCGGATTTTTGGAATGTCCTGCCATAGGGAGTCAGCGGAGGAGATGGAGAGACGCTGCAGGTACGAGTCCTGGGATGATAGGATCCTTCTCCGCACTCTCGGAGAGCTGGGTTGGCTTTCCTCTGCTGGGGAGTCTCCCGGTTTCTGTCTTTGGATTTCCTGGTTTAAGGCCACATCACTGTACTCCTGATACAGAAGGTTGGCTGTGGGGTCAAGGCGAGAAGACTTTAGTCATAGCCAATGCAACAGTAACAAAAGGGGAACTGCACTTTAGAAACATTGGTGGAATCTGATAGAAAAATTGCAATCATCCCGCAGCACCACCACAGGTGGAAAGGGGTATTACACAATAAAAAAATAATGGATGCCCCAAGTCCTACGGAGTTAAGGACATTCTTTCTAAAGGGTAAAACTTACAGGAGTTTATGAATGTGGAGTAACGTCGGTGAATATTTTGTGTTGGCTCGGAGGAAGGAGGATTGTTCCTGCTGCGGGTCCCTCTTGGAATCAAAACAAAAAAAGACACTGGGTTAAGAACATACATAGAATATACCCATATACATAGCCCAAGTACAAGCAGCTCGGATGATCAATAACATGTATCCCTTCATTTTATCATAGAATGGGGGAAATATATTACTTGCCCAGCTAGTGGCCTTACCTTCGTAGCACCGATTCCGGACTATTCTCTTTCAATGCAGGATGTCCTTCCTCTGCAAAGACACAAAGACATCTGTCTGTATAGAGTTATGGCTAAAAATCTGCAAAATCCCATATTAAATGCAGCAGCCTAAAGTTTGTGTTACCTATAAGGTGCCCGACTACAAAAATATATGGGATTACAGTCAGTATTCTGTTTACAGCACTAGGGGGAGCAGCAGCACCTCTGACAGAGCCAGGCGCACCAGGATGACCCCTATAGAGGGTTTGTGTTTTGTATCTTAGTGCTGCAGGTGAACCTGTAGACAAAACATGTAGTATTGGTGCCCTTTGGCATATAAGAATGCACCCTAAGGCGTTTGGTGGTAAGAAGCCCGCCAACACTCTGCATTCATTTTCATTCTTAAAGCTGTATTCGCATGGGGCAGAGTTTATTTTTTGCTAAATGACAGTAACAAAAATAGAATCTTCAAAATATTTTGGTTAAATTTTGCAAAACTGTAGCAAAAAAACAAAACAAACACAAAGTAACAAAACCGACAAACATGAATACACTCAGACTCCAGAAAAAAAAGGGAACAAGATATTATAAAATCCCATCTACACATTGCAGAAATTGCACGCTGCAAACCAACCACCAATAGAAAGTCTCCCTCTCTGGAGGACTCAACACGTCCAGGCATTACATTATTTATTTCAAAGATCACATGTTCATATTTCCTATGGCTTTCTCCAGCAGATTACAGCCAATTGATGTTTATTTCAAGGGGCCAAACTGGCCATTAATCATTGTAAATTTGCACCGTGCTGCAGATAAATGAGCTATGGGTCCTCACCGAGGCCATAAGCCATCACTCTAAGGTCAGTGTCATAATGCTTAATTTAGGCAACCTGCGCATTTCTCGTCTTTGAAGCTCGGGACGGACCTACCCAGGACTCTGACATAAGCATTTCTGAGAATGTGACAGGATGACTTTCAAAGTGGATTAACTTGTATTTAAGGTGTAGTGACCTACAGAGACAATATCTTAGCAGCCAGCACCTCCCGTCGTAAGGAGACCGGCCTGGGAATGTTTCATGTCTTAGGAAACCTTGGTTGGGGTATAAATAAGATGATCTCACTGGTGTCCTTGTCAAACAACCTTCAGAACAGGGTTGTGAAAGCGAAATTTGCCCCCTCGGCTCTGTGATCTGCAGCCATTGTGATGGCGACCATACCAAGTCAATGTCTTGGAGAGAACTGTACCAGGATGACCTAGTTTGGTTCAATTGAATTATGCAATGTCCACATGGTGGGACCATCTCATGAAGACAACCCTGTCCATACAGGATAGAGGATCCCACCATCAAAATGCCACTCCATGAGCCAGAACCAAAATATTTGCTCCAATTCTCTTGAACTAGAGCCATCCTTGTCTTATGACCATTCATCTGAATGACTGTCTTGTAGTACTGGAGTCCTCCTGTAGTGGCCACTGTAGGGAAAGGCCTTGATAGCCTGATGAAGTCAGAACTTTGCCAGAGCTTCTGGCGTCAGACCCAGGGCAACCAGACCAAGAGCTTGGGGGCTGCATTTCCAAAGAATTTTTCAAAAACCCCTTTAGAGTAATTTTTGGTGAAGTTTGGTTATGGCTACTTTCAGAAACATAAATTTTATTTTACATACACGACTGGCCATATTTATAGTTGGCAAGTCATCTCCCGATATCCACGGTCTACACCCTATTGGCACAGTCCATGGGTGCTTCTTAGAATAACTGGGCTCCTAGGAACTTTAGCCACCACCCCCTATCTCCAAATAACCTCCTGCAACTTAGAATTAGGCACCGATCCCTGTGTCCACACCCTCTACTGAGACTGTTAATATTAAGCATCACCCCTTGTCCATGTGATCTCCTGGGAATGTTAATATTAGACACCACCCTGGGTGGCCACATGAGCAACCAAGCAGGTTAGGGCTACACTTAGAGGCATAATTACTTATTGTAACGTAGACCACACTCCAACAAAAAAAAAGAGGGATGTGTTAGCTGTGACCGCAGCGCACCTATCCACACCCAAAGCTGATTCAGCACCAACTACTGGATCCAAACCAAGAGAGAACGTCCTAGGAGCCCATACATCCACTTGTCCATGGTAATCGTTCATACAGAACAAATATGGTACCTTAGATAACACCAGATCATAAGTACCGTGCAAAACTTCCACTGCTCTGCAATGTCTGGTTACAATATAGTCCTTGTACATCTACCACCAGAGAGCACACGCCCAGAACAATGGTGGGAATGAAGTAGCGGTACTATGCGTTGATGGTCCAACAATATTACAAAAAGACCCCCAAAAATTAATCATACCTCACAGTACACACGATACAAAGTACACACCCCATGAGAATATATCCCCACCACCTACCTCTCAGTTGTCCCATGGTAGATGAACTTCTTGCTTGACCAGTCTCTTCTGGAATCTTTTGCTGATGTGTTGAGGGTTTAGTTCTGGAGGCGATCTGGATATTGCTGACATTTACGGATTGAATCCTCGGCAAGTTACTAGTTGCCGGCCCCGTTGGATAGTCTCCCTGAGGTATGGCAGGTAGACTTGCGTTACTGAACCTCTTAGCAGCTGGTCTAGTGCCAACGTTGCTCCTTTTGTGCCTTATGGTGGCACGTCTCACCAGGGGATTCTCTGGTGTTTTCACAGATCGATCTACCCCACCTATGTAACGAGTGGGATGTGGAGGAAGCCAAACAGGGGCAACTGAAGGAACAGACCCTGGTTTGGTATTTGAGGTCCCCTCAGCAGGTTTAGGAGAACGTCTGGGATCTACAACAATCCTTTCAGGGTTTTGGTTTTGCTGAAGGACTAGATTATCTTGTGGTGATGGTTGACTTGTAGTCTCCACATTGCTTGGTTTAACCTCCATTTCCTGGTAGAACCCAGATTCTTCTGTCGTGTGGCCTAGCAGAATCATGGGGTTAAATATTTGTGTAGGGCGAAAAGTATATTCTTTTGCTTTTGTTGTATCTTTTGCACTTTGTGAAGTTCTGTTTTCATCTGGCATCGGGTTCAAGACAGTTGGTATGGTTTGCTCCAGAGTTCTCGGTGGACTAGAGGTAAACTTGTCACAAGGAGGAGTTAAACTTCGTCGTCTACCCTTCAAAGAACCTTCGACATTGGAGCTGGCTTGTAGATTTTCTTCTTGGTCTGGAACTAAGCAAGGATCCGTATTACTTCGCTGCCTTCTTACACATGTGATGTTTGCCAAGTCTGGAGCTGAAGTTTCTGCAGTTTCTAAACCAGGGGTCACTAAGTCTTGGTCAGGGACAACTACAGGATGAAGATGACTTTCTTGGTGGACTGACTCTTGCGTAGCTTCTTCTCTCGTAAAATATTCTGAGTCTATACTCTTCACTAATAAGTCGTGAGTTTTACTTGCTGAACCAGATTCTGCCCTAGCCTTAGATAAAATCTCAATGTCTTTCAATCTAATGGGAAAAATTTCTAGTTTATAGTGGTCCGGCTCATCCCACAGAACTTCTTCAGGGCTTCGATCCAACTGTGAGAATTCTGGACTTTTGTGAAAGTGCAACACATCCAGAGTTGTCATGTCTTCCCGACATGGTTCTGGATCACCCAGGCTCGGATTCTGAAGGCCTGTGCTTGGGTCGTCTTTTGAGGGAGTTCTTTGCTTTATGTCTAATACTGACGGCTGTAAACATGGTTTGATCATTCCTTGACCATCAGAAGTCACTTCTTTGAACTGGGGTTTGTCACTGTAGCCAAGACCTAGTTCATTTTCAGTATGTATAAGTCTTATATAGTCATGCTGAGTAGTCTTTGTAAGGTCCTCCTGCCTCTTTTCTACCAACATTGGTGGAAGACTAGAACCCAGTTGGGTGTCTGTATCCATCGTGCAGTCCATATACGATTTCTCATAAGTAGTAACCGGTGTACTGTACTGCAACTCAAGTGCTGATCCTTGGTGCATCGTATTTGGAAGATCTTGAGAAGGTCCTTCACCAGTGTCTATGAGAGGGTTAATACTATCTAGCTTCTCTTCAAGTCCCTCACATTCTACATAGGTGATCTTAATGTTTTCAGTCAACATAAGTTTACGGAATGTATTTGTCAAATCCAGTCCCTGCTCGGCGTCACCGTCTTCTTCATTGGTGGGACTTTCATCAAGGACCCTTGAAGCCTTGGTGAGTTTATGTCTATCCCGAGCCCGTTCTTCACTGATGGTTCTTTCCCCACTCAGAACTTCCTTTATCCTTTCAGATATCTCCACCATGATGGTGTCTTCAATTTCAGATCCTACAGTGACGGGTGTTTCCAGTAAACTACATCGCCCGACAGTCTCTTTATAGATGTCCTGCATCTCATGGCTGTCAGTCCCTTTGTCCAAGTTTTCTTCATCGACTCCTTCCAAATGGACATCTTGTGTCTCCTCATGAAAAGTCTCTTCACAGACAGGCAAGGCCTCCTCATTAACAGTTTCCATGTCTATATTCTGAGTCTCAGCAGGATCTGTCCCTTGAATGACCATCTCAAAGGGGTCACCATACAATGTTCCCTCATCGAAGGTCCCTATACCGGCACCTGCATCATATGTAGAATCACTGATGGTCTCGCGTTTGACAGTCTCTATTATTTCCACAAGATCGGTCATTTTATTTTCCTCTGGATCTGAGGTCTCGTATTTATCGCTGGTGATTTCGTTATTCGCAGTTCTCATCGTGTCAATCAAGGCCTGGTCAGGAGCATCAATGATATTGTCTTTGTGAAGACTTGTCTCATCGTCTGCATCAAACTTCTCCATCCCACTGACGGTCTCATTGTCCTGTATCTCTGTGTAGTCACCATGAGGCCTATTTATGTCCTCTTGTGTCTCATTACCTAAAGTTCTAACGATCTCAGCGATTGCCTCTTCAGTAATACTTTGTGCCAGATCACCGACTAGTTCATGGTCAAAAGTCTCAGCTTCCTTACTGAACAGGTTCTGACCAGGAGGTTTAGCCTTCTCATTGACCGTCTCCTGACCATGAGGCCCATCATCATCAGAGGTGTCCTGTCTATGAAGTGTGTCCTCCCTATCCTCTATCCCTAGGCCTCCATGACTAAGAGGCTCAGCCTCTTTATTGACTGACTTTAGGCCATGAAGCTCATCCACTTCATCTACCACCTCCTGACCATGAGGTCCAGCCTCCTCAAACACAGCCTCTTGACCATGAGGCCCAGTCTCTTCACTAGCCAATTCCTGGCAATGAGGTCCAGCCTCTCCACTGACTATCTCAGGACCATGAAGCCCAGTGTCCTCACTGACATTAGGCCCAACATTGACAGAATCATGACCAAGCTCAACATCTTCTTCGCCTGGCTCATGATCATAAGACCGAGCATCATCACCATGAGACTCATCTTCCTCACTAGCTGTCTCTTTACCAAGAGGCCCAGCCTCCTCACTTACCGTTTCCAGACCATGAGGCTCATCATCCTTGCTGACTGTTTCCTGAACATAAGGCTGAGCAATATCATTGCTTGAAACATCACTATGAAGCTCATCATCTTCATCGTGTGGCTCGTGATCATGAGCGTCATCACCGACTGTGTCATGGCCATCAGGTTCATCCTTACTAGCTGTCTCCTGATCATAAAGCAGAGCACCCTCACCGACTATGTCAGGACTACAAGGTTCAGCCTCCTCACTGACTGTGTCCTGAGCATGTGGCCAAACATCTTCACCGACTGCGTGATGACGATGAGGCTCAGCTTCCATTATCACTGCATCATGACCATGAGGTTCAGCCTCCACAATTATATTATGACCATGCTCACTTATCTCCTGACTACAAGGTCCAGTGTCCTCACTCACTGTCTCGTGACTGGGAAGCCCAATGACCTCACTATCATCCTCACTCAACGCCTCATGATCACAAGACTCAGAATCCTTGCTGACTGTTTCCTGACCATAAATCCCACCATCCTCACGGTCAGGGAATATAGGGTCTTTACTCAACATCTCATGACCATAAGACCCAACGTCTTCACTGTGAAACCCAACATCCTCCTGGCCATGAAGCCTGGTTTCCTCGCTCATTGTTTCTTGACTAGGAAGCCCAGTTTCTCCACTGACTGTTTCCTGACCATGACAAACCTCATCCTTACTATGTTGCACCTGATCATGGATCCCAACCTCCTCGCTTGGTGCCTCATGACTGTGAAGCCCAGCATCACTAACTATTTCTTGACCGTGAGACTCAACGTTCCCACCGACTGTTCCCTGACCATGCGTTCCAGCCTCCTCATTGTGTTTTTCCTGACCATGAATCTCAAGATCTGCATTCTTTGACTCCTGACTGTGAAGACCAGCATTCTCACTGACTGTTTCCAGAGCACGAGATCCAGCGTCTCCATCAATGGTTTTTGGACTAAGGTGCCCAACATCTTCTTGATCACAAGACTCCTCTATGACCTCATCTCGATCAAAAGGCTCATGGTCATGATCCACACTCTCTTCACTGGCGGTCTCCCATTCATCGGTGTCATCACTGGAGGTCTCAAGCCCTTTAAATGGCACATCCTTTTCTTCTTCACCATGTCTTGTTTCACTGTCCATAGGTCTCTCCTCAACATGAGATGTCTCCAGTTCATCTGGTAAGGTCTCATCACGTATTCCTTGTGTACTATCCCTGGGCGATGACGTGTCAGGCGATCCTTGACTCCGTTCTTTATGGCAGGAAGATAGACTGGCCTGTGCCCCAGAGTTTACGGTTTCATTAGTCAGCATTTCCAAGGAAGAGGACTGCAAGCTATCCAGTAAATCCGAGTCCGACTCCATAGCCGTCTCATCACTGAGGCCTGCGCCGTCTGACTCTATTGTTCCCCTGCAAATAGACGTCACGTTTTTCTCAGAGCAGATGACCTCCTGTTCCGGTTCTCGATCGCCTCTTAAAATATTTTCCATTGTTACTCCATCTGTAAGAGAAACGCAGAAGATGTTACGAAAAGGGAAAACCGAAAATAAAAAAATGCTGAAAAATGGAAAAGGTTATTTGAAGGGAGTGTCCTTTTTACAATAGGTGACCATCTGCGGTCGGGGAGGACTTCACAAGTACCTACAGATGTCATTGTGGCTGCGGGTAGAGTGGTCTAGGAGTGGGGGACTGTCCATCAGATGACTGAGGGGCCGGATTAACCCATTGGTGTGAGAGGACCTTTCATGTCCTCAGACGTGCAATATGATATAATCTTCCTTGTACGGTCACACAGCGATGACGCCTTTCTGACAGTGGAGGGATATCAGTGCCGACAATTATGTGCACGTGGGGAAAGCTGACAATGAATTCGGTACACGTTGCGGTTTTTGTCACATGATTTAGACACCTTTAGCATCTCTGCTAACAAGGGGGCAAAAGAATTAGCATCGTATTCTGGGACAAAATTTTGCCAAAAAGATTGTTTTGGCATACGCTGGGTCAATGGGCGCTATGGGTACACCTGGCAGCACATACAGGGATCATAGCGGTATAATATAACGTGTACACAGCCAACTGGAATACACTGTCACAAACCCTCAGCTGTCTAAGCGTCTACTTTTATCCCTCAGGCCTGGTTCACATCTGCGTTCAGGGAGACCCCGAATGGTAACCTATACACATAAAGTGGTTACCTTCAGGAAATCCGTGGACCCCATAGACTATAATGGGGTCTGTGTGGTTTCAGCACGAAACATGTGGACCTCATATTTGATGTGGAAACGACATGGACCCCATTATAGTCTATGGGGTCCGCGGCTTTCCTGAAGGTAACTGCTTTTTAATGTGTATAGGTTTCCATCCGGTGGATCCCCGAACGCAGATGTGAATAGGGCCTAAGGTTGAAATAATGGGGCCTAGATCAGTGTAATCGTAGCGCGTCTTGGGCACCATATACTGCATTCTGAACCCATTTCACCACTTTTTGGGAAAGTAGGTGGAGACACAAGTGGCGCCAGTTACAGAGCCCATCTATGCCAGTTCCTGACGATAGTGCCCCCGATTTATTAAGAGGCCGGAGCCTCATAACTCAGGCGGCACACCTTAATATATCCCATTATTTCTATTCACTGACAGCAAGAAGATCTCTAGAAAATGGTCAAGTAACACCAAATAGATGAACCCTTCATATGGGGTCTATCATAATGATATGTGTATGAGCGTGGTGTACGATAGACGCCATGATAGTAGACCCCCATCTTCCCCCCGCGCCGTCGGCACACGCTAGGAGTTGTAAAGGTTGCTGAATCAGACGCGTGTGTTTACTGACAATCTACACAGGTGACAATCCATTTACAGCCACTTGTAAATCTCCGAGGCCACGACACAACCAGAGTTTTCTGTTAACCCTTGAAGCGCCCCATTTTAGCCATTGCTCCAGTATTAGGGAGTATCGGCGAGTTAAAATTAGCCAAACTCCTCCCGGCTACAGCGCTCACACCCTGCTGCTGTATGCCGTGAATGTTTACATGTATGTAAAGCATCTAGGACCGGCAGACGGCTGCCAAACGACCCGACAGGCATTGCTCAATTCGTTTATAATGAGTCGAGGTGCGGCCAGAGCGAGCACGCCAGTCAGCGACAAAAAAAAAAAAAAATCAGGACGTACCGAGGGGGAAGATATAGGATAGATTTATCACGGGGCAATATGCTTCTTTATCTCATGCTGGGATGACAAGCCGTGCAGTCATACAAGAAACATGTTTACACATGTGAGGCCACACGTGTAATATTCCAGCCTGTTCTTCTGTGTAATTATCATGTGTGTACAATGGCCTACGAGCCTCGGCCCTAGCGCTAGAGCCAAATATCTGAGACATGAGGTCAGCCCAGACGGTGGGAAAACCCCAGAAATTAAATGTTCTTCGATCTTGTACAAATAAAGTTGATTCAAA
The DNA here is from genome assembly GCF_031893055.1 of Leptodactylus fuscus. NCBI lineage: Eukaryota > Metazoa > Chordata > Amphibia > Anura > Leptodactylidae > Leptodactylus > Leptodactylus fuscus. The sequence goes on along the minus strand of NC_134274.1, from coordinate 5,135,615 downwards.
CGACCAAGCTAGGCCTAGTGTGCAAAGTCAGCGCAGAGCAATGGATGTTGCCCTTAGCAACCAATCAGATTCTAGCTTTCGCTTTTCCACTGGTATGAAGGGAGTGATCGATTGCTAGGGGGCAATGCCTGTAATAGTGCGGCCTATGCCCATATGCAGTATGGCGCCAGAAAGATGGCGGAGGGGAGACAATATACAATAGCGCAGCGCAGACGTGTGCATGGCCGTGACATCTAAAAGGACATTCGCAGGTTCCTACTGTGACCCAATCCTTTGGGCCGGACATCAGTATCAGATCAGTGGCGCCCTCGCTGATCCGTGTTTGGTTCTGAAGGTCGCCATTGTTTACATTGCTCTGTACACTTATTAGTGGCTATATTTAGTGGTACTCTTAGGCCTCCGATGGACTACTGAACGCATTTGCAAGCGCTGTGCAGTGACAGCACATAGACTATAATGGGGTCCATGTGCTTGCCGCAAGATCTCCGCACGAGTCATGTGGACAGGAAAGAAGATTATGAACATTTTCCTATCCACATGATCCCTGCGGAGATCTGACAGCAAGCACACGGACCCCGTTATAGTCTATGGAGACTTTCACGGCACACTGCTTGCAAATACATTCAGTAGACCGTTCGGGGGGGGTCCCCTTGTGGACTCCCAAACGCAGATGTGAAGCAAGGGTTAAAGGGGTTGTCCAGGACGTACAATTTTCCCGCAAGGTGCTTATTTTGGTAGAAGTCATTGCCACACATGCCCACCATGCCTATGATGTCACTCACATACGTTACCTGTAATGCCCCGTGTCCTTTCCTTAGGCCATCGATGGACATCACAGGTGACGTATACGAGTCACGTGCGGCTAGGAATTTTGCTGGGAGACCCCAGAACACCGGAAACAGAAGAGTATGGGTTATTTTTTTCACCTTCCCCAGCCTCCTGGTAAAAAAAACTCTATATCCTGGACAACCCCTGTAAACCACCATATCCCAAACTGCCGATAGAAAGGGAGCGCGCTCATATGGTAGTGCTGTATACGACTGCCAACAACCGCACCATTGTATTGTATAATCAGGTGAACATTGGGGGCTCCATGCAGATGGCATTACATGTGCATGTGACCCAAGTATGACATGTGCAGCAACAAGGGGGCGCCAGGAGTCAGACCCCCCCACCAATCTGATATTTATGGCCTATCCACAGCACAAGCCATATATTTTATATACCTGGATAACCCCTTAAACTATATTCCAGACCAGGCCATATACGAATACCATAACTGCCCCCCCCATGGCACACAGTGTCAGTCTGCACTGCCATCTTGCATGTGATTGCATGAAAAGTCGCTGCAGAAATTGACTCAACTTATGACTGCAGACACCAAACAAGAAGGAAAAAACAAATATACCAAAAAGTTTTGCCCGTCCCCGACATGCCTGAATTATAACTTCATGCGCAGTCTCCCCCACCCCATAAGCGGTCACTAAGATCCACCGTACTGTGCACGCCGCAGGGTGTCAAAGGGTTAAGTGATAGATCCCATTATCAGCGAGAGGAGCGGAGTGTTTTTGGTGTGCGGGTGGAATCTGACCCCCTCCTTAGTCCTCTGACCACTCCGAGAGTCCAGTTAAACATTACACCTAGTTATAGATCAGCTACAAATGTCATCTGGTCTAATTGGACTTTCAAGTCATCACCCCCTCTGCCCTCCTACCCCTGCCCTGCCCCCTCCGCTGCCCCCCAGGGCCCATGAACTTGTAATTAGGAAACAACCAAGTTCTACTACTTTGCAATAGAGACCGGGGAAGATGGGGAGGCCGTACCCTACAACTCCCAGCATGTCCCAGGAAGTGGTGCAGGTATAAAAGCGGCGGTCTACCCAGCGCCGAACGGGGGAAGAGTGTAAAGGTTACTCCACAAACAGCCTGGGAGGGACCGACTGAGCAAAACCAAGGCAAATTGCACTTTTTAGTCTTACCTGTGCACTGCAGAGATTTTCCGGGGGGGTCCACAGCACCGTCCTGGCCCCCCCTGTACAGTGACGGATCAATGGGATGTGACAGTGGCAGCGAGGTCCCAGCAGGAATAAAGGTATTTCCTGTAATGGAGAGCAGAGCAGGCAGGTGAGACAGCCGCAGTACGTCAGGGACATCAGAGCGGGAGTGGGGGAGGGGAGGCACAGGTGAGACACACCTACAATAGCTTGGACGTCAGTGGGAGCAGACAGGCAGGGACAGGCAGAGAGATAGCATTACATAGAGCAGAGAGTGCTCAGGAGAGCGTGCAAACACCACAGACATGTACAGTACCTGGCGAGAGGCGGCACTGCACCTTTAAGAGGATTAAACCGCATTTCACCTCTTAAATTTAGGAAATTCCCTATGAACATAAATCCCGGCATCTGCTACTCCACCTATATATCTGTATCTGTTTCCAGGAAAGCTGGGTGACTACCAATATGGCTGCCACTACAGGCCCCAGAGGGATACTTAGCCAGATCAGCAGTGAGCTCCTCCCTCATTCCCATATCACGACCTATTCGGGTACACTTGCCTTTCTGGAGTCTGGTAAAGCTGGGTTTCACTCCTTGTGAACGTTGCAGATCAGGAAATCGCTTTTGTGAGGTCAGAGATGCGATGTCCGCACACTTAAAGGGGCTACAGGAGAGGGATCAAAAAAACATGGCCGCTTCTAGAAACAGGGCCAGTGCTGAGGTGCAATACCATGAGCAGCCTGCAGACGAGGGTGGCGCTGTTTCTGGAAGAAGGCCGTCACTGGGTGAATTGTATGCTGTAGAACACAAAATCTTACAACACGTGTTAACGGAACGTAGAATGTTTCCATAATTGTAAATATTACACTTACTGTCCGTCTACAATAGTTAGAATTTTAATTTTTAATTTTTTAAGTCAGTTTTGTGCAGTTTTTATTGAGGAAGAAAAATACACAAAAAAATTTTTTTAGCGTCAGACCGCGGCGGAAAATCAGGAGGCGTTCCTCGTCATTGTCTGCCGTGTCAACGTTCCCTAAGGGGGAGTCACATGAAGGAATTTGATGCTGATATTGTGAAACTGAAAATTTTCTGCCGATGTGGGATTGGAGCAGAATTTGGACAAGAGTGCCGATGTGTTCTGCCTTTATTGGTCAAGGCCCAATTCCAAATGGAGCAACAGCACTACGGTCTATGGGTAGCGTAAAAAAAACCTGACGGCATCGGAATCAGTTTGCACAAGGAGAATTTTGCACAAAATTTTGCACCTTTTTAGTAACTTATGCCGTGCAGTCCAAAAAGAAGACACAAAAAATTGTGGAAACGACAACTGTCCCCCCATGTTTTTTGTTGCTTTTTATGTTGCAAATTGTGGGGGGGGGGGTTTTTTTGAGCCAAGTAGAACTTTCTCCATCCCTTGTTAACCCTTTACTGGCTTTGGTGCAAAATCTGCAGCAAAAAAAAACTCAACGGGGGGGAATTTTTCAGACTGTCGCTCTGACTCTGCACTGGCAAAGATGGGTTAGTAAATTCACCCCCAATGTCTTCAGCCTCATCCTCAAACATCTAATTGCAATTTTGCCTATATTTTTGAAATTAAATTTTTTTTTTTTGCCTCTGTTTTCTGCCCCCCCCCCACACACACACACACACTTACCCAACGGGCGCCCTCACGGCTATATTTTATATTGCACGCTCCCAATCATTGGCCTGGATGAATGGGAATGAAGAGAGAAGTAGGGTATAAGATTTGGGTTTTGGGCACGGTTTTTTCAGCACTTCAGTAATGCAATGCTACAGAACCCAAGAGAAGAGAAAAAAACCTCCAAAAATAAAACCTAATTTCTATTTTCACTATTACCCCTGCCACTTAACGCCATGATCTGTCTGAACTAAGTTACAGAATATTTCTAGAACACATTGTGATGAAATTTTTATTAAAAATAATTATATTTTGCATTTACATTTTTCGCTTTTCCATATCTTTTGCCCCTCTTACACTAACGTACGTATATCGCTATACTATGCTCTTCTACAAATATTGGGGGTGAAGCTGAGGCCGTGGGCGCTATGACGTGGTCGTGCTACATCAAGGCACCCGACCGTCTTCAGGCCTTCTGTACTAATACATTGTTATAGGATAATTAGACATTTTTTTTGGTTCGATTTCCAAATATTGACACAAAAAGTAACAAGATATTTCAATATAGTAACATAGATATACAAAATATAATACAAAAGTCAGAATATCCTACAAAGTTGTGCCCGGCTTGTAGCGCCGCTGTGTGCACCGAGATAAAGGGGCTTTTCCTGTCAAAATACACTTAAGGAGCGAACAGTAAAGGACAATAGTGACGGCCACTATTCCTATTATTATCCCTAAATACACAGAAGGCGTCGCTGCTGCGGGCGGCGCTATACGCCTGGAGTCCACAGGCATCACACACACGGGTAAGAACGTGCCACAATATTTATCCTTTCTCTACTTACAGCCGTGAGGGAAGAATCTGCAAATATGTGAGACATTTCCCTTGCGAGAAGTCACCGCTCTCCGGGCTGCTCAGCAGGTTTTCCCGAAACTCACAAGAGGAAGGGCTCCACCTGGTGGGAACCACCAGCAACTGCAAGTGTTTGTAAAATCCAGTGAATTTAGAGGCGCCACCTTCTGGATACTGAGTTCTTGCTGTATTTGGGTTAAGATGATCTTGCTACACTTCTAATAATACCACCATATAATGCTGTAGTAATAACACTAAAAACTGCTCAAGTAATGCCGTCATATAGTGCTCAAATAATAGCACCATACAGTGCTGCAATAATAACACCGAAAAGTACCGAAATAATGCCGTCATATAGTGCTCAAATAATACCACCATACAGTTCTGCAATAATAACATTAAAAAGTACCGAAATAATGTCGTCATATAGTGCTCAAATAATACCACCATACAGTGCTGCAATAATAACACCGAAAAGTACCAAAATAATACTGCCATATAGTGCTGAAATAATACTACCATAAAATTACCGAAATAATACTGCCATATAGTGCTCAAATAATACCACCATAAAATTACCGAAATACTGCCATATAGTGCTCAAATAATACCACCATACAGTGCTGCAATAATAACAGCAAAAAGTACCAAATTAATACTGCCATATAGGGCTCAAACAATACCACCATACAGTGCTGCAATAATAACACAAAAAATTACCAAAGTAATACAACCATACAGTGCTGCAATAATAACAGCAAAAAGTACCAAAATAATACTGCCATATAGTGCTGAAATAATACCACTATGCACTGCTGCAAAATTAACACCAAAAATTACCGAAATAATGCTGCACATATAGTGCTGAAATAATACAGCCATACAGTGCTGCAATAATAACAGCAAAAAGTACCAAATTAATACTGCCATATAATGCTATAATAATAGCACTAAAATGTACTTAAATAATACTGCCATACAGTACTCACTTTCATTAGTTGGGGGTAAATCTACAGGGGTAGAAGGTGCAGGTGAACATGGCCCTTCGTGAAAGGGATTAAAAGGTCCATTGCCTTATATAGAGGGCAGAATCGGAGCCCTGAAGTTTCATGTTGCCCCTCTAGCTGCCATATAGCCCTAATATTAGCAGTTATATATAATAGAATACACCAGACTCTCTGCCAAAACGTGCACCATATAATACTGCAGATGGAACTGTTACCTGTGCCTGCTGAGAGGGACATGTCACCGCAAATGTCTTATTGACTCATCCTAAATGTGTCATACTGATTTAATAGGAAACAGGGATTAACACCGCCAACTCCATGATCTCAGACTGAAGAGAGGAATTACTGACAATGGCAGAGAAACCTTGAGGCCAAATATTACATGGTGTGCTGAAAAATCCAAGACGTACTTTACCCAGACTGTGTGAATGAACAGTGAGTGCGCTACTGTGTATTATACAGACCTCACAAGATGACCCGCACTACCTGATCCATAATGTACTTGTGATAAACAGTGATCTGTACTATCCACGGGGTAGCATTATAGTAGTTCTGTACTTGTACCTAGGGGGCAGTATTATAGTTGTTATATTCTTGTACATAGGAGTAGTATTATAGTAGTTATATTCTTGTACATAGGAGCAGTATTATAGTAGTTATATTCTTGTACATAGTAGTAGTATTATAGTAGTTATATTCTTGTACATAGGAGTAGTATTATGGTAGTTATATTCTTGTACATAGGAGTAGTATTATAGTAGCTATATTCTTGTACATAGGAGCAGTATTATAGTAGTTATATTCTTGTACATAGGAGGTAGTATTATAGTAGTTATATTCTTGTACATAGGAGCAGTATTATAGTAGTTATATTCTTGTACATAGTAGTATTACAGTAGTTATATTCTTGTACTTAGGAGGTAGTATTATAGTAGTTATATTCTTGTACATAGGGGGCAGTATTATAGTAGTTATATTCTTGTACTTAGGAGCAGTATTATAGTAGTTATATTCTTGTACATAGGAGTAGTATTATAGTAGTTATATTCTTGTACATAGGAGTAGTATTATAGTAGTTATATTCTTGTACATAGGAGCAGTATTATAGTAGTTATATTCTTGTACATAGGAGTAGTATTATAGTAGTTATATTCTTGTACATAGGAGGTAGTATTATAGTAGTTATATTCTTGTACATAGGAGTAGTATTATAGTAGTTATATTATTGTACATAGGAGTAGTATTATAGTAGTTATATTCTTGTATATAGGAGGTAGTATTATAGTAGTTATATCCTTGTACATAGCAGTACTATTATAGTAGTTATATTCTTGTACATAGGAGCAGTATTATAGTAGTTATATTCTTGTACATAGTAGTATTATAGTAGTTATATTCTTGTACTTAGGAGGTAGTATTATAGTAGTTATATTCTTGTACATAGGGGGCAGTATTATAGTAGTTATATTCTTGTACTTAGGAGCAGTATTATAGTAGTTATATTCTTGTACATAGGAGTAGTATTATAGTAGTTATATTCTTGTACATAGGAGCAGTATTATAGTAGTTATATTCTTGTACATAGGAGCAGTATTATAGTAGTTATATTCTTGTACAAAGGAGTAGTATTATAGTAGTTATATTCTTGTACATAGGAGTAGTATTATAGTAGTTATATTCTTGTACATAGGAGGTAGTATTATAGTAGTTATATTCTTGTACATAGGAGTAGTATTATAGTAGTTATATTATTGTACATAGGAGTAGTATTATAGTAGTTATATTCTTGTATATAGGAGGTAGTATTATAGTAGTTATATTCTTGTACATAGCAGTACTATTATAGTAGTTATATTCTTGTACATAGGAGTAGTATTATAGTAGTTATATTCTTGTACATAGGAGGTAGTATTATAGTAGTTATATTCTTGTACATAGGAGGTAGTATTATAGTAGTTATATTCTTGTACATAGGAGTAGTATTATAGTAGTTATATTCTTGTACGTAGGAGTAGTATTATAGTAGTTATATTCTTGTACATAGGAGTAGTATTATAGTAGTTATATTCTTGTACATAGGAGGTAGTATTATAGTAGTTATATTCTTGTACATAGGAGTAGTATTTTAGTAGTTATAGTCTTGTACATAGGAGCAGTATTATAGTAGTTATATTCTTGTACATAGGAGCAGTATTATAGTAGTTATATTCTTGTACATAGGAGGTAGTATTATAGTAGTTATATTCTTGTACATAGGAGGTAGTATTATAGTAGTTATATTCTTGTACATAGGAGTAGTATTATAGTAGTTTTCTTGTACATAGGAGCAGTATTATAGTAGTTATATTCTTGTACATAGGAGTAGTATTATAGTAGTTATATTCTTGTACATAGGAGGTAGTATTATAGTAGTTATATTCTTGTACATAGGAGTAGTATTTTAGTAGTTATATTCTTGTACATAGGAGCAGTATTATAGTAGTTATATTCTTGTACATAGGAGTAGTATTATAGTAGTTATATTCTTGTACATAGGAGGTAGTATTATAGTAGTTATATTCTTGTACATAGGAGTAGTATTATAGTAGTTATATTATTGTACATAGGAGTAGTATTATAGTAGTTATATTCTTGTATATAGGAGGTAGTATTATAGTAGTTATATCCTTGTACATAGCAGTACTATTATAGTAGTTATATTCTTGTACATAGGAGTAGTATTATAGTAGTTATATTCTTGTACATAGGAGGTAGTATTATAGTAGTTATATTCTTGTACATAGGAGTAGTATTATAGTAGTTATATTATTGTACATAGGAGTAGTATTATAGTAGTTATATTCTTGTATATAGGAGGTAGTATTATAGTAGTTATATCCTTGTACATAGCAGTACTATTATAGTAGTTATATTCTTCTACATAGGAGTAGTATTATAGTAGTTATATTCTTGTACATAGGAGGTAGTATTATAGTAGTTATATTCTTGTACATAGGAGGTAGTATTATAGTAGTTATATTCTTGTACATAGGAGTAGTATTATAGTAGTTATATTCTTGTACATAGGAGTAGTATTATAGTAGTTATATTCTTGTACATAGGAGTAGTATTATAGTAGTTATATTCTTGTACATAGGAGGTAGTATTATAGTAGTTATATTCTTGTACATAGGAGTAGTATTTTAGTAGTTATATTCTTGTACATAGGAGCAGTATTATAGTAGTTATATTCTTGTACATAGGAGCAGTATTATAGTAGTTATATTCTTGTACATAGGAGGTAGTATTATAGTAGTTATATTCTTGTACATAGGAGTAGTATTATAGTAGTTTTCTTGTACATAGGAGCAGTATTATAGTAGTTATATTCTTGTACATAGGAGTAGTATTATAGTAGTTATATTCTTGTACATAGGAGGTAGTATTATAGTAGTTATATTCCTGTACATAGGAGGTAGTATTATAGTAGTTATATTCTTGTACATAGGAGTAGTATTATAGTAGTTATATTCTTGTACATAGGAGTAGTATTATAGTAGTTATATTCTTGTACATAGGAGTAGTATTATAGTAGTTATATTCTTGTACATAGGAGGAGTATTATAGTAGTTATATTCTTGTACATAGGAGTAGTATTATAGTAGTTATATTCTTGTACATAGGAGTAGTATTATAGTAGTTATATTCCTGTACATAGGAGGTAGTATTATAGTAGTTATATTCTTGTACATAGGAGTAGTATTTTAGTAGTTATATTCTTGTACATAGGAGCAGTATTATAGTAGTTATATTCTTGTACATAGGAGCAGTATTATAGTAGTTACAGTCCTATGAAAAAGTTTGGGCACCCCTATTAATCTTAATCATTTTTAGTTCTAAATATTTTGGTGTTTGCAACAGCCATTTCAGTTTGATATATCTAATAACTGATGGACACAGTAATATTTCAGGATTGAAATGAGGTTTATTGTACTAACAGAAAATGTGCAATATGCATTAAACCAAAATTTGACCGGTGCAAAAATATGGGCAACTCAACAGAAAAGTGACATTAATATTTAGTACATCCTCCTTTTGCAAAGATAACAGCCTCTAGTCGCTTCCTGTAGCTTGTAATCAGTTCCTGGATCCTGGATGAAGGGATTTTGGACCATTTCTTTCTACAAAACAATTCAAGTTCAGTTCAGTTTGATGGTCGCCGAGCATGGACAGCCCGCTCTCAAATGATCTGAAAACAAAGATTGTTCAACATAGTTGTTCAGGGGAAGGATACAAAACGTTGTCTCAGAGATTTAACCTGTCAGTTTCCACTGTGAGGAACATAGTAAGGAAATGGAAGACCACAGGGACAGTTCTTGTTAAGCCCAGAAGTGGCAGGCCAAGAAAATATCAGAAAGGCAGAGAAGAAGAATGGTGAGAACAGTCAAGGACAATCCACAGACCACCTCCAAAGAGCTGCAGCATCATCTTGCTGCAGATGGTGTCACTGTGCATCAGTCAGCAATACAGCGCACTTTGCACAAGGAGAAGCTGTATGGGAGAGTGATGAGAAAGAAGCCGTTTCTGCACGTACGCCACAAATAGAGTTGCCTGAGGTATGAAAAAGCACATTTGGACAAGGCAGCTTCATTTTGGAAACAAAGATTGAGTTGTTTGGTTATAAAAAAAGGCGTTATGCATGGCGTCCAAAAAGAAACAGCATTCCAAGAAAAACACATGCTACCCACTGTAAAATTTGGTGGAGGTTCCATCATGCTTTGGGGCTGTGTGGCCAATGCCGGCACCGGGAATCTTGTTAAAGTTGAGGGTCGCATGGATTCCACTCAGTATCAGCAGATTCTTGAGAATAATGTTCAAGAATCAGTGACGAAGTTGAAGTTACGCCGGGGATGGATATTTCAGCAAGACAATGATCCAAAACACCGCTCCAAATCCTCAGGCATTCATGCAGAGGAACAATTACAATGTTCTGGAATGGCCATCCCAGTCCCCAGACCTGAATATCATTGAACATCTGTGGGATGATTTGAAGCGGGCTGTCCATGCTCGGCGACCATCTAACTTAACTGAACTTGAATTGTTTGTCCAAAATACCTTTATCCAGGATCCAGGAACTGATTAAAAGCTACAGGAAGCGACTAGAGGCTGTTATCTTTGCAAAAGGAGGATGTACTAAATATTAATGTCACTTTTCTGTTGAGGTGCCCATACTTTTGCACCGGTCAAATTTTGGTTTAATGCATATTGCACATTTTCTGTTAGTACAATAAACCTCATTTCAATCCTGAAATATTACTGTGTCCATCAGTTATTAGATATATCAAACTGAAATGGCTGTTGCAAATACCAAAATATTTAGAACTAAAAATGATTAAGATTAATAGGGGTGCCCAAACTTTTTCATAGGACTGTATATTCTTGTACATAGGAGCAGTATTATAGTAGTTATATCCTTGTACATAGGAGTAGTATTATAGTAGTTATATCCTTGTACATAGGAGCAGTATTATAGTAGTTATATTCTTGTACATAGGAGCAGTATTATAGTAGTTATATTCTTGTACATAGGAGCAGTATTATAGTAGTTATATTCTTGTACATAGGAGGTAGTATTATAGTAGTTATATTCTTGTACATAGGGGGCAGTATTATAGTAGTTATATTCTTGTACATAGGAGTAGTATTATAGTAGTTATATTCTTGTACATAGGAGCAGTATTATAGTAGTTATATTCTTGTACATAGGAGCAGTATTATAGTAGTTATATTCTTATACATAGTAGTATTATAGTAGTTATACTCTTGTACATAGGAGTAGTATTATAGTAGATATATTCTTGTACATAAGAGTAGTATTATAGTAGTTATATTCTTGTACATAGGAGTAGTATTATAGTAGTTGTATTCTTGTACCTAGGAGGTAGTATTATAGTAGTTATATTCTTGTACATAGGAGGTAGTATTATAGTAGTTATATTCTTGTACATAGGAGTAGTATTATAGTAGTTATATTCTTGTACATAGGAGCGGTATTATAGTAGTTATATTCTTGTACATAGGAGTAGTATTATAGTAGTTATATTCTTGTACATAGGAGGTAGTATTATAGTAGTTATATTCTTGTACATAGGAGTAGTATTATAGTAGTTATATTCTTGTACATAGGAGGTAGTATTATAGTAGTTATATTCTTGTACATAGGGGGCAGTATTATAGTAGTTATATTCTTGTACATAGGAGTAATATTATAGTAGTTATATTCTTGTACATAGGAGTAGTATTATAGTAGTTATATTCTTGTACATAGGAGCAGTATTATAGTAGTTATATTCTTGTACATAGGAGCAGTATTATAGTAGTTATATTCTTATACATAGTAGTATTATAGTAGTTATACTCTTGTACATAGGAGTAGTATTATAGTAGATATATTCTTGTACATAAGAGTAGTATTATATTAGTTATATTCTTGTACATAGGAGTAGTATTATAGTAGTTATATTCTTGTACATAGGAGCAGTATTATAGTAGTTATATTCTTGTACATAGGAGCAGTATTATAGTAGTTATATTCTTGTATATAGGAGGTAGTATTATAGTAGATATATTCTTGTATATAGGAGGTAGTATTATTGTAGTAATATTCTTGTACATAGTAGTAGTATTATAGTAGTTATATTCTTGTACATAGGAGCAGTATTATAGTAGTTATATTCTTGTACATAGGAGCAGTATTATAGTAGTTATATCCTTGTACATAGGAGCAGTATTATAGTAGTTATATTCTTGTACATAGGAGCAGTATTATAGTAGTTATATTCTTGTACGTAGGAGCAGTATTATAGTAGTTATATTCTTGTACGTAGGAGTAGTATTATAGTAGTTATATTCTTGTACATAGGAGCAGTATTATAGTAGTTATATTCTTGTACATAGGAGCAGTATTATAGTAGTTATATTCTTGTACATAGGAGTAGTATTATAGTAGTTATATTCTTGTACATAGGAGTAGTATTATAGTAGTTATATTCTTGTACATAGGAGCAGTATTATAGTAGTTATATTCTTGTACATAGGAGCAGTATTATAGTAGTTATATTCTTGTACATAGGAGTAGTATTATAGTAATATTCTTGTACATAGGAGTAGTATTATAGTAGTTATATTTTTGTACATAGGAGCAGTATTATAGTAGTTATATTCTTGTACATAGGAGCAGTATTATAGTAGTTATATTCTTGTACATAGGAGCAGTATTATAGTAGTTATATTCTTGTACGTAGGAGCAGTATTATAGTAGCTATATTCTTGTACGTAGGAGCAGTATTATAGTAGTTATATTCTTGTACATAGTAGTATTATAGTAGTTATATTCTTGTACATAGGAGTAGTATTATAGTAGTTATATTCTTGTACATAGGAGTAGTATTATAGTAGTTATATTCTTGTACATAGGAGTAGTATTATAGTAGTTATATTCTTGTACATAGGAGTAGTATTATAGTAGTTATATTCTTGTATATAGGAGGTAGTATTATAGTAGATATATTCTTGTACATAGGAGGTAGTATTATAGTAGATATATTCTTGTACATAGGAGTAGTATTATTGTAGTTATATTCTTGTACATAGTAGTAGTATTATAGTAGTTATATTCTTGTACATAGTAGTATTATAGTAGTTATATTCTTGTACATAGTAGTATTATAGTAGTTATATTCTTGTGCATAGGAGCAGTATTATAGTAGTTATATCCTTGTACATAGGAGCAGTATTATAGTAGTTATATTCTTGTACATAGGAGTAGTATTATAGTAGTTATATTCTTGTACGTAGGAGCAGTATTATAGTAGTTATATTCTTGTACGTAGGAGTAGTATTATAGTAGTTATATTCTTGTACGTAGGAGCAGTATTATAGTAGTTATATTCTTGTACATAGGAGCAGTATTATAGTAGTTATATTCTTGTACATAGGAGCAGTATTATAGTAGTTATATTCTTGTACGTAGGAGCAGTATTATAGTAGTTATATTCTTGTACATAGGAGGTAGTATTATAGTAGTTATATTCTTGTACATAGGAGTAGTATTATAGTAGTTATATTCTTGTACATAGGAGCAGTATTATAGTAGTTATATTCTTGTACGTAGGAGTAGTATTATAGTAGTTATATTCTTGTACGTAGGAGCAGTATTATAGTAGTTATATTCTTGTACGTAGGAGCAGTATTATAGTAGTTATATTCTTGTACATAGGAGCAGTATTATAGTAGTTATATTCTTGTACATAGCAGTAGTATTATAGTAGTTATATTCTTGTACATAGGAGGTAGTATTATAGTAGTTATATTCTTGTACATAGGAGTAGTATTATAGTACTTATATTATTGTGCATAGGAGTAGTATTATAGTAGTTATATTCTTGTATATAGGAGGTAGTATTATAGTAGTTATATTCTTGTACATAGGAGGTAGTATTATAGTAGTTATATCCTTGTACAGAGCAGTACTATTATAGTAGTTATATTCTTGTACATAGGAGTAGTATTATAGTAGTTATATTCTTGTACATAGGAGGTAGTATTATAGTAGTTATATTCTTGTACATAGGAGCAGTATTATAGTAGTTATATTCTTGTACATAGGAGTAGTATTATAGTAGTTATATTCTTGTACATAGGAGCAGTATTATAGTAGTTATATTCTTGTACATAGGAGGTAGTATTATAGTAGTTATATTCTTGTACATAGGAGGTAGTATTATAGTAGTTATATTCTTGTACATAGGAGTAGTATTATAGTAGTTTTCTTGTACATAGGAGCAGTATTATAGTAGTTATATTCTTGTACATAGGAGTAGTATTATAGTAGTTATATTCTTGTACATAGGAGGTAGTATTATAGTAGTTGTATTCTTGTACATAGGAGGTAGTATTATAGTAGTTATATCCTTGTACATAGCAGTACTATTATAGTAGTTATTTTCTTGTACATAGGAGTAGTATTATAGTAGTTATATTCTTGTACATAGGAGTAGTATTATAGTAGTTTTCTTGTACATAGGAGCAGTATTATAGTAGTTATATTCTTGTACATAGGAGTAGTATTATAGTAGTTATATTCTTGTACATAGGAGGTAGTATTATAGTAGTTATATCCTTGTACATAGGAGTAGTATTATAGTAGTTATATTCTTGTAGATAGGGGGTAGTATTATAGTAGTTATATTCTTGTACACAGGAGGTAGTATTATAGTAGTTATATTCTTGTACATAGGAGTAGTATTATAGTAGTTATATTCTTGTACATAGGAGTAGTATTATAGTAGTTATATTCTTGTACATAGGAGCAGTATTATAGTAGTTATATTCTTGTACATAGGAGTAGTATTATAGTAGTTATATTCTTGTACATAGGAGGTAGTATTATAGTAGTTATATTCTTGTACATAGGAGCAGTATTATAGTAGTTATATTCTTGTACATAGGAGTAATATTATAGTAGTTTATTTTTGTACATAGGAGGTAGTATTATATACTGCACTATATCATATGCCGTGAATATAATGCTATTTTTCTGCACATATTGGCCTTTACTTTTATGTCATTTATGCAATTTGTTGTTTTTGGGGGTTTTTTTTACTTTTTTTTCATACTTTGGTGGAGTGGGTTGGCCATTTTCTTATGCTTGATGAACATCATTCTCGACAACTCTTCCAAATCATCTGGGAGGGCCCCACAAAAAAGAGTGTCTTTCAAGCATCCCAAAAGAGTGGGCATATCTCCTGAGCCTATGGAGCGATAGTTTATGTGATGTGGGCACTTTATGGGTCAGTCACACTATAAATGGGTTATTACCATCATATTTACTATCCACGCCATGAAAAAGCGTTATCATGTACAACAATAGGGGCTTGCCGTGTTCCCACATGCGTAGGAGTTTACCAGGACGGGACATGGCCACTGGAGCTTGCTGCTTCTCCTCCAGGCTATCTTTGAAGAGTTGTCAAGTATGTTCTTAGTGTTAGACATCTTTCATAACAAACCAGTTCAGTTCTTGGCAACTTTCCAACCATGAGTGTCACAGAAGATTTCGGGTTTCTCCTCTAGGATTGGCACCATCATCATGGGCTTCCATATTGATGAGACAATCCTCCTAGATTCGGGTCCTCCCCAATGACATGGCAATTATAAGGCAAAGTTAACTGTATAGCGGTTGTAGTGAAGGATGCCCACACTATGGCACAGAGGGGTTGTCCAGAACCTTAAGACAACTCATACTATGTATCCACAGGATAGGTGATCAGTATCAGATTGGTCTGGGTCAGACACACAGACCTCATCAGAAACCATATACAAGGTATACGGCCAGAGGCAGCTCTTCTTCTATTCAAGTGTATGGGAGCAGGGCCGCAGTTGTTGGCGTCATCACTACAGTATACAGACCAGCTGCTGTAATGGTGGCGCCGGAAACTGCAGCCCCGTGGATAGCCCATCCGTATCTGCTACCTTCCCTGTACATCCCCTTCAACATGAGCTAAAGCCCTGGAATAATACAAGCCAACACCTCAAGTTTTATCAATCAGAATTTATCCATATGGCAATAAATAAATAACAATGTACATGGACGTCTAAAAACATATGCAGAAAGAGATATCATTCAATATGGCGGCTCCGCGCACACAACTGTGGATTATGGATGACATGTGAATCTACACCGATCAGCCATAACATTAAAACTGGTGACAATGGCACTCCTCGGGGGTGGGACATATTAGGTAGCAAGTGACCGGTCAGCTCTTGAGGTTGGGGTGTGGTAAGCAAAAAAAAGGAAAGGGCAAGTGTAAGGAGGGACTCCAAGAGCCAGGTTATTATGGTGATGACTGGGTTGGAGGATCTCCAGGGTGACAGGGTAATAGATGACTAAGGGGTGTGTCGGGGGAGGGGATGGGTAGAGGGGTTTAGCCTAGTCCTTCTCGTACAATCCCAAAGAAGAGTTACCATAGTCAGTACACACAGGACCTCGTAGTTTGTAACGTAGGAATGGCACCAGGGGGCACTATGGGAATATGGCGCCGTGGTGATGCCATGCAAGTGGTGGCGCCATAAGGTGATCCTCTGGTCACTATTCTGATGGAAACCTTGGGTCCTGTCATCATGTGGGTGTGATGAGTTCCACCTACCTAAAAATTGTACAGACCACATACCCCCTTCATGGCAGTGGCGGCACCTAATTGCAGTGGCCTCATGCAGAATAATGTCCTCACCATAATGCAATAACTATTTAGGAATGAGGAACATGACCAAGAGATGAAGGTCAAGTCAAGGTTGGCTTAGCCTCCAAGTTACCCAGACTGAGCATTACTAAGATGTGGAAGAAAAATCAGTCCATCCCAGAGAGGCCCCACCATGCAAATTATGGGACTTACAAGATGTGATGCTAACGTCTTGGAGTCCGATATCTCAGACACCTTCAGAAGTCTAGCAGAGTCCAGGCTGGTGCAGGTTAGAGAGGGGGGGACCATACAATAAGGTTATGGCTGATCAATATATAAAACCAGGGTTGGTTTGGTCCATCAGAGGATCCTCCAGTGGGTCCAGGTGCAAAAACCATACCAATCCAGCAGAAGACACCGAAATTTGGGGTTGCTGGATGGTAGACCCCCAGTAATCCAACACTATATAAAACAGGTCAATATTTGTCATCTACAGGGGGGACGATTGTATGATATAATGTAACAAGTCTCTATAGTAACAACAATTTATACAAAACTATACTGATCAGTGCTGAATTGTTGGGCTCAGGTCCATCGTACAAAATACAATATTTTATTATAAAATAGTCACTAAATTCTGAAGACCTGAGCTCATCCTTGGAGGAGAACATGGCTGAGAGCTGTAACTGTGGTCAGTGCGGTTTCTTGCCATTTCCATTGGGCAGGTGTAGACTGTACTCATTGATGACCACCGTGGCGTTCCTCAGCATCTCGTAGAACATGGACAGAGTTTTCTGATAAAGATCCCTGTTTAGGACAAAGGATCTGAAAAGGTTAACAGGTTCTGCTACCCGAAAGTCTTCAGGAAGGTTGACGGTGTCTGGAAGTTTTCCATTTCCAACCATGAAGTGGTAGAGCTTCTTTTCTAAGAGACTTTTCTCCAAGCTCTTGAACATGTCTCGTAAGCGGTCCTCCAGCATGACATTGCCCCAATCTGAGTGGGGTCGACTAAGCAGAAGATGCATAAGGACTGTTTTTAGATGGTACGTGGTGAGACCGCTCGGTCCAGTTATGTGACACTGCTTGGAATGGAGGAAAGTCATTATTTGCAGGCAGCTGAGGTGGCACGAGTTGTCGGGGAGTTTTTTTGCAAAGTCCTTGAGGAACCTTCTCTCGTAGACGGCAAAGGACAACATCCAGTAGGTACTGGAGGAGACTTCACGGGTCCTGCTTGGAAAATGGGAAATAAAATACAAGTCTGAGTCCTCATACTGAACCACAGGACTTAGGTTGAAGCTGATGACTTTTCCAGACTTGAATTTGACTCTCAAAGCCCCCGGAGAGTCCAAGTGGTTGAAGGTCAGCTCGAACTCATACTTGTGGGAAATCTTGCTCCATGCTTTCGTCACAGCCGTTTGGAACCATTTCATGACCTGGTCAACGTCCAGGCTATTGGTGTTTCTAGAACACAGCAAGTTGAGATCCTTGTTCACTTTTTTGTTGTCTGAATTGGGTGGATGGTGGAGAAGACATAACATGTCTTCTCCAAGTCTTTTCTTATCACATAAACAGCTGGAAGGTTCATCGCCTGGGCCGCAGACAAGAATCGTTCCGTAACTTTGTTTATCTGGACCAATGGATGGATCGGAGACCCACGTCTGGCACCTGAAGTGATACGGTTCTGGAGGTGCAAATGGTACTAGTAGGTCACACATCAACGGCCGGTTCACCCTCCAGTTTTCATACATGCTCCCAATGCAGATACTATCTTCAACCTCCATATCGGTATCACGGTTGCTAACACTTCTCAACGCCTCCAGCAGGTCATCTGCAAAACCTTCCACAAACTCTCTGCTTCTCACTGCATCATGGGTGGTGGCTCGGATGTATTGGTCATGAAAGATGGTCAGCATGGCCTTGTTGGGAAGAGGGACGCCATGACAGTTATTTCCTATGAACACCTGATCATCCTCCTCTTTGCTTTGCTCATGGGAGTTGTTGTCCTTAAAGTCCTGTCGCCATACTTCAATCATCAGAAATATGACCATAGACACCGTACTCCAGAAGTCCCACCCTGGGCCACCTTCTGGCTCCTTGCTCTCTGTCTTGATTTCATCTTCTCCTTGTGGCTCCTGATGAGATAAAAGTCTCTCCAGTTCCAGCTGCTCTTTCTTTAGATTCTCTTCTCTCTCCCGTAATTTCTCCACAATAAGGTCGTCATTAGCCGGAACCGAGGTCTCGTTATTTGGGAAGAGGAGCGGATGGTTGACGATTGCAGTCACCACCACCAGGCACACCTTAAATATCCCAGCCTGCATCGTGCTCCTAATAGGAAGAGAAGGGAAGGATGTTATTTATCAAGATGTATAGAATGCACAAGATAGAATATAGAAAATAACACACAGAACATGTAACCTAGAAAATAGAATACAGAATATATAATAGAATATAATATGTAGAAATGAAATCCAGAATATATAATCTAGAGATACCCCAAGTATCAGCCTGTCATTATCCTGTACCCCAAGTATCAGCCTGTCATTATCCTGTACCCCAAGTATCAGCCTGTCATTATCCTGTACCCCAAGTATCAGCCTGTCATTATCCTGTACCCCAAGTATCAGCCTGTCATTATCCCGTACCCCGAGTATCAGCCTGTCATTATCCCGTACCCCGAGTATCAGCCTGTCATTATCCCGTACCCCAAGTATCAGCCTGTCATTATCCCGTACCCCAAGTATCAGCCTGTCATTATCCCGTACCCCAAGTATCAGCCTGTCATTATCCTGTACCCCAAGTATCAGCCTGTCATTATCCTGTACCCCAAGTATCAGCCTGTCATTACCCTGTACCCCGAGTATCAGCCTGTCATTATCCTGTACCCCAAGTATCAGCCTGTCATTATCCTGTACCCCAAGTATCAGCCTGTCATTATCCTGTACCCCAAGTATCAGCCTGTCATTACCCTGTACCCCGAGTATCAGCCTGTCATTATCCTGTACCCCAAGTATCAGCCTGTCATTATCCTGTACCCCAAGTATCAGCCTGTCATTATCCTGTACCCCAAGTATCAGCCTGTCATTATCCTGTACCCCAAGTATCAGCCTGTCACTATCCTGTACCCCCAGTGTCAGTGTGTTATATACATTACAGTATAATATTGGGGTTTCCTGGTGGACAGTGGTCCATTATGCTGCTTATAGTATATTATACAGTTCTCTCCATGCTGTAGCTCCACATTATTTAGAGCAATGGCGGCTTCCAGAGCTTTGCATGTAACTCGAGCGTTACTCTCGTCTCCCATCCGCACAGCTGCAGGAAGCCGCACTACACCCTGCACTTCCTAAGTGCCACTTGTACAGAACATAACAGCTCCTTGGTCTGGCTCCAGGAAGGGAGAGGCTCAGACAATGGCAGGTTTCTGCTGCACTTTCACTAGTCACCTCTGTACCTGAAGGAAACCTATATGAGGGGAGGCTACACATATGGGGTACATATATACTGTCCTATGGGCTATGAATGCACCACAAGACCCAGCCAGGATCATAAATCCATCCAGTACCAGACTACAAGATAACGTCTCTAGAAGCCGCCGCCTGATCTCACCAATTACTAGAATCCTAGGAGTACAACCTATAAATCCTAGGAGCAATGCGGTGACAGACGTGACGGGATGGGGCCTGTAAATGGCGGATTATCTGTACAAATAACTCCTGTCTAATGATGGAACTGCGGGATTAGCTCATAAACACAGCCATGTGACTACTGCATAGCCGGCTACTACTGGGGTCACACCCCTCTGTGCACCCACACATTCTTACCGACTAACCCATCTGATCCTAACCCATCTGATTCCGGTAGAGTTGGATTTTTCCTCTAGTCTGCAAGTGCACTGGGGGAGGAGCCTGATTTTCCAGGTTTGTCTGCAGACAGTGGTGACACAGACCGAGGCTGGAAAGGTCGATCATGGCCAAAGGGGCAGCAATTCTAGAAGAGAACTGAAGCTCTTGTGGCTTTCTATAGGGAAATCTAGCAAAATCTGGCCCCGCCTCCAGTGCACTTGCAGGCTGATTTGCAACGATGATTATCTCTGCAGTGCTTCGTTGAATTGTGGCCACTGTAGTAAGTTTCTGCTCCTATTAAAGGCCCCTACATGGCGCTATTATTATGTCACACAGCAGCGGCATCGATACAATGTATCAGGGTTGGTAAGAATGTTCAGTCTACAGTATGCGTTGCGCTAAAAAAAAATCACATGACCGCTGCATCTAACGTGCAGGCAGGTCACATGATATGTGCAAGTGTAGCTTCAAAATCTCAGCGCGGCCCGTGTCGAACCTCCAGAAAATCCAATCCCGAAACAGCCAAAAATCTTATCAGGCAGGAGACCCTGACTCCAAAAACAAATGGGGCGACCAATCACCGCAGGTTTAAAAATGAAAGCAGAGCTCTGATTGGTCGCTACCAGCATCTAGTGCCTTTGTACTTGCAAAACTTTGCACATTGGGGGTTCACACTTATCATATAGTTGGATTGTATAAACCGGTGAACTGGAGGGGGGTACGGCGAGAAAAGGGGAGACGTTACCTGATCGCCGCGGCGTCTAATCTCCCGTCTGCTCGTCTTTACTCTCCGCAGAAAGATACATTAAATATTCCGGTCTGTGCCCCAGCGCACAGTGTAATTATCAGGGTGTGGCCCCGTCACCTCCACCCAGATACATAGACAACGATCTGACACCTAGAAGACAGGTAGACGCCCCTTAACCCTATGGTGACCATAAGGGTGCATGCACACAGTGCAGATAAAACATGCATGCAGATTGTGCAATTTCTTAATTTTAAAGGTGAAACTAAATGATCTGGTAAGTTTCACCCATAAAAAAAAAAAAAAAATGCATCAAAACTTCAATGTGTGCATGACCCCTGCAAGGTTTTGGGGACTGGACTTATATTGTGATCACTTGTCCCTCCAGTGTATATAAGATAGACAAATCCCTGCATGTGGCTCCCTGCTGACCGGGCGATTCCTTGTTCTGTGCTGCACCTTTGTTTTGATGCCGCCTGGGATTCCTGTGTGAAGATTAGCAAAGTGATGGATTAGAGATTCCTCTCCGGTCTCACAGAAAATGGTGGAAACCAACCCACCCACCTACCCTAGTTTTCTTTTTTCAAAGACGCGCCACATCCCCTTACTCTCTACACTTCCGTGAATTTGGGCAGAGAACGGGGAGAGCCGGAGAGCAAGTTATATAGGAAATGTGCGCCAGATCCCGACCAGTGTAGATTCTGGCACATGGGTTTGCACCGAGATTATTAAGAGGTTGGAGACTTTGGATAATCCAAGTGCACCTGTCACCAGTTACGGCCATTTTGAAGACTGGCATAGGAACGACCAGTCTTAACAAATTGCCCCGGTACCTCTTATAACAGCAGCCTGTAGGCCCCTCTTTTACATTATGTAAGTCTGTGCTATCCGTATTCTGTCTTCACCTGTAGATTGCTCTACTGTTCTATACACTGGATACTGCTGCCCAGTATGTGAAACACAATCCCTCCTGAGAAAGGGAGACAGGGTGGAGATAAAGATGGGGCAGTGGACATAAAAGGCATGTCTTGTAATATAGGGAGGAGGAGACTAGAAACTCCCCTTAAAGGGATCCTGTCACATGGATAATGCAGTTCTCTCTGCAGGCAGGAGGAGGCAATGTATATACGGTATATATATATCTCAGTGTGATGTGCAGCTCAGTCTATACATGTGAGTAGGGTTGGGTGAGGTTGATCTGCAGTAGCAGGCACAGTCACATTCATTGGGACACCGCCGTGTAGTGACCTGCAGCGAAGCGTTGCAATGCTCCAGCACCTGCACTTTTGTTCCGCTGATCCTGACTGATCATAAACTAGACCCGGGCATTGTCCATAGAAGGCTCCCTGCCCCCCCCCCCCCCCCCCCCCCCCCAACCAGATCAGGAAGGAGGAGCCAGACACGGTTGAGTGGGGTCAGACATTTTGCAGGTGGCCCCCTCTATAGGCGATATTAGTGGTGACACAATGGAATTATTAGCGCGGTGACATTACTTACACTGCTCACTTTCCTTCCTTCCTGAGATAGATCACCCTGCAGGACATGGCAGTCAGCGGGAGACCTCCCCATTCACATGATATCAACAGTACAGACATGCGGTGCTCCAAAAACACTTCACTCTTAAAGGGCTAGTAACCTTAAAGGGACTTGTCCATGTATCCAGGCTGGTTTGTGCTGCTGTTGTATTGCCTGCACTGATACATTGTAACAAGTCGGGGTGTAACCAGGAATGTTTCCACTCGAGAACCTCCCCCACCATAGTCTTCCTCCACTGGGGCTTCCTGTTGGTGGTGTCTGCCCTGGGTGACCTTGTGTGACATCATAACTATATTTCAGTCAATGGGTTCCAGTTATGTAAGATATTGTGACATCATAAGGAAGTTTAAATCAGAAAATAAATTCTATGACATCACAAGTCAGGTAAGCTACTATGTTTCAGTGAGTTGCTGTGATATCACTGTCTGTCAGGTAAGGGACTATGACATCACAAAGAAAAGCATCTATGACATCATCAATAAGTTGCTTGTCGGTTTCCGTCACCTGAGCTATTGTGATATCACAAGTGTGAGATAAACTGCTGTGACATCACCAGTACGTATGAGTCCTGTAAGCTGCTATGACATCATACCTCGTGTCGGTCATCACTGTGACATCACATATGTTTTCAAATATCATCAATGTCTTTCATGCTCCAGTGACATCACAAATGGATTTCAGGTTAGAAGAATATGTGACATCACTTGTCTTTCCATCAGATGGGCTGCTGTGACATCACAAGTGGTTTCAGTCAGTTAAAGTGGTTGCACAGAACAGCGCCACACGTGTCCATGGGTTGTGTCGGGTATTGCAGCTCCAGTAATGTAAATGGGGCTGACCTGTAATACCGCACACTACCTGTGAATAGACGTGGCGCTGGTTTGGGAAGCAAGCAACTATGTATGTACTGATAGTAACTTGTACGGGGGGGTGTTCTGTGGTCAGTGCTGTCCCATATGAGTGATAGGAATGTCACACTTATCAAATCTGATAGCTGTACGGCAATGGGAGGATTGTAGAATTACCATCCCTTTAAGAAAGCCTGCCAAGCTGCTGAGGACGGAAACCGTATCAGCCACCATGACAGGAAGAACATGCCGGCAGGCGTTGTGGCGGGTATGGCTATCACACGCTACTAGTCAGTGCACGGCATGGCGCCATCTATCCCTCATGAATCATTCACATCATGCCCCCCTTATAGCAGCTGGCCTCTGGATAGTGGTGCAGGTGCCAACCTTGGCTGCGGGCCCTGCCATTCACACCATGCCCCCCCCCCCATCCAGCGCTGCACTGACCCTGAATACTATATGAATGTGAACTGTCCGACAAATACTGT
Organism: Leptodactylus fuscus; assembly: GCF_031893055.1. Classification (NCBI taxonomy): domain Eukaryota; kingdom Metazoa; phylum Chordata; class Amphibia; order Anura; family Leptodactylidae; genus Leptodactylus; species Leptodactylus fuscus. Next base: position 5,111,445 of record NC_134274.1, on the reverse strand, counting down.
GATCGCTTTACAAATGTCAGTCTTCACTGCAACACTTGCATTCTATTCACGGTCCATATTACAGCACTATAGGTAGGGGAATGCTCCTGTGCATGGATGTGGAGAAAGAAAATGTGCATCAAATATATACAATACTGCATGATGATGTCTTCGGTATAGCAGTGCCGAATCTGCGTCTGCAAGCTATGCAGCTACTCCCCTTATGTTACCGTAACGCGATGTCGCGCACTAATCCTACCGCAGCGATACGTCCCATGTGTCATCCCAGGACACAGATGTAGCGGTGCTGAGTTTGTCAGGTGGTCGTTGTCAGATTCTCCATCACTGACGACCTTGATGGAAATTTCACAAAGGCTTCAGGAGACTCAAAATGGTGTCTAAGACCATAAGCGGCCCGCAAGCTATTGGTGCATTTCCCCTTTAAAGAAAATTTTTGTAACTTCCTCTTTAATTGGGTCTTTTTTGTCCCCACACAGCCTCAGTTCTACATATAAGAGTTAATAGGATGAAGATGTTCGCTCGCTCGCTTGTGCACTTACTTCTCCCGGGGGCTGCAGCTCAGTCCATGGTCTCCATGGGGGTCGGGGCCCTGGGGGCGGCTGTGGCCCTTCACCGTCCGCTCTTCTTCTTCTTCTTGCTTGTTGCTTCTCCTCCTTGTTTCTGTCTCACAATTTCCTGAATGTCATCACTGACACACACACAAAAAAAAAACTTGCTCAACTTTTTACATGGTCCCTCTTAAGGTGGACTGACAAAGTTCCCGCACCCTTTACCTGGCGCCACTTTAAGACGTCGCCTCTGCTGAGCGCCGCCTTAAGAGATAACCCCTTCATGACTGGAGAACTTTTATATACATCACCTAACGCGATTCCTTGCCTGAAATGATTGTACAATGACCATTATAGTAAAGTAATGGCGCCCAGGGAGCGAGTGTAACGCCGCAGGGCGAATAGTCACAGTGTGAATAGGTACAAGCCAACGCCTACTGTGCCATATACTATACCAACCTCCTAGACCGCTCGGCCGGGCTCTGCCATACTGTCCCGGGGCCGCTGAACGGACATCACCCCGGTGCCTCCTTAAATCTGGCGCACATCTGTACTAGAGAGCAGAGAACAGGCCCGGCTGTGTCTAGACAGACCCCGCTTTGTAAGAGGCGCCCAATGATGGGAACTCTGCACGGCTGGGAGACTAAGGGTTAATAAGGGAGCATTGGGCCTCGCGTTTAAAGACACAGTACCCATTTTCTATTGACACGTGATACGGCGGTGGCGGCGAGACCTTTTAGTCTGTCCCTTTTTAGGAGCTTGTAATAGAATTCTCAATACAATTTGCAACTTTGTATCACTCTTAGGCCGTAATCCTCGCACTTTTCACGGTCGGAGTATGCAGCCATTCATGTCACCTACCAATTCAGACATATTGGGTTTTTTGTCACTGCGGGTCTGTGCAAAAAGTGCAGCACGCTTATGTTTCACTGATTGAAGATGTCAATGCAAGTCTATGGGTCCGGGTAAAAAACGGATGGCGTCAGAAAGGGAAGTAAAAAAAAAAACGGAATGCACATGGACAGCGCGCGGTTCGTAAATGAGCGGGGTAGGGGGTTGGCCGTGATATTCCAATATGTGTGAATATGGCCTTAGGCACCATTCACATCTCCGTTTGGGAAACCCGCGGACCCTATACACTATAATGGGGTCCATATGGTTTCTGCTCGGTTTCCTGCACGCAGCACTTTTCTCTCCACATATTTAGTGCGGAAACCACATGGACCCCATTATAGTCTATGGGGTCGGCAGATTTCTCAGGTAACCACTTTTTAATGCGGTTGCAGATGTGAATGGAGTCACACGAGGGCCCAGGGGTCACTAGTTGCATTTGCAGCACCCTCAGGGTCACAATGTAATTCCATTCGTAGGGAGACACAACGATCGCCGCGTATCCTTCAGCTGATACATTTATCGCCCTGATACATTGTAACAATCTATTTGATATGCTTGGCTTGGGATTAGATCACACAAGAGCTCAAAACTGCGGGTGAAGAATCTGCGGCGTTCACCGACTGTCATTTTACGCAGCAGATTTAACCCTTTCAATGAGCTCCTGTAAAATCTGCCGCCGTTCCGCCGTAAAATCCACAGGCAGATTTGTTTTCCATTGAATGGATTTCCCTCCCCCAATTATTACAGGGCAGTGATGCCGAATGTGCACAGTTGGGCAGTGAAATGGTTAAACTACTGATATGTGCCTCTATAATGTACACAGGAATGGTCTGTATATAGTGGGAGAGGGGCCGGTGTCTGTATACAGGAAGGCAGATATCAGCATTGTATAAATATGTGCCCCCCCACCCTGCACATGTGACTTTCCCATGGTGTGGACACGCGTGCACTGGGGAATGTTGTGTTATCACATAGACACGCCTGGAATGTGGCTGCTAGACAGGGCTTATATAGGCATGTATATACATCTATATATATACAGCAGAGCTGACTGCACTGGATATATCAGGGTCCGGGGTGCCCCACTTATATTTACTGCATAGGCTCTCCCCTCCTAGTCCAATTACCATGATATACAGTAGTCCTGATATAGGGTAATTTGTAAAATTGCAGTACCCATATCCTCCTTTAGGTGGCGCTGGTCATTGTCCTTATGATGCCTGCTTCCTCCTACAGGTGGCGCCGTCTGTATCCACTGCATTTCATCTTAAGATCATTATGAGACTCAGCGCGCCCGAGAGGAGGAAGTGGAGACTGACAAGGGAAGATGTGACTATAATACAGAGTGTAGCGGATGAATACAAGGAGGATGAAGGGATATAATAGTGTCATAATGAGCATTAATCATACCCCCATATAGTGCTAAATAGCACCAACATATATTGTCCACACAATGCTGTCATCTAGAACATACATAATAGTACCATAGCGTGCCTATATAATAGTGCTACACAGTGGTCACATACAAATAGGACCATACAGTGAGCAGGCATCATACTGCACCTATATAATATTCCCATGTAGTGGACTGATCCAGTACTTTGGTTCAATAAAGGTTTCCAATCTTACCTCACAGTCTGTAGATAATACTGCCATACTGTACTGACATGCAGTGAACACATGGAAGTATCATAGTGCTCAGGTAATAGGGCCATATGATAGACTTAGATATAATAGTGCCATACAATTCCCAGTGATCAGTGAAATCACTATAGGGGTGCACAGATGGGCCATGGATGTATAGCAGCAGATGTATAATAGTGTCATACAGTGCTCATATTGTAATACCTTTAGTATAATGCCATACAGTGTCCACGTGATAAAAGTCCATATAATAGTGCCATAGAGCGCTCACAACATAGTTGTGTCATATAGTGCCCATATAATAGTGCCATATAGTGCTCACGTCATAGTCCATATACTAGTGTAACACACTGCTTACATCATAGTAGTCCATATAATAGTGTCATATAGTGCCCATATGGTAATAACCCATATAATAGTGGCATACAGTGCCAACATGGTAATAGTCCATATAATAGTGCCATATAGTGCTCACGTCATAGTAGCCCATATAATAGTGCCATATAGTGCTCACATCCTAGTAGCCCATATAATAGCACCATATAGTGCGGACATCATAGTAGCCCATATAATAGCGCCATATAGTGCTGACATCATAGTAGCCCATATAATAGCGTCATATAGTGCTGACAACATAGTAGCCCATATAATAGCGCCATATACTGGTGACCTCATAGTAGCCCATATAATAGCGCCATATACTGGTGACCTCATAGTAGCCCATATAATAGCGCCATATACTGGTGACCTCATAGTAGCCCATATAATAGCGCCATATTGTGCTGACCTCATAGTAGCCCATATAATAGCGCTATTTAGTGCTGATAACATAGTAGCCGATATAATAGCACCATATACTGGTGACCTCATAGTAGCCGATATAATAGCACCATATACTGGTGACCTCATAGTAGCCGATATAATAGCACCATATACTGGTGACCTCATAGTAGCCCATATAATAGCGCCATATAGTGCTGATAACATAGTAGCCCATATAATAGCGCCATATAGTGCAGACCTCATAGTAGCCCATATAATAGCGCCATATTGTGCTGACCTCATAGTAGCCCATATAATAGTGCCATATACTGGTGACCTCATAGTAGCCCATATAATAGCGCCATATAGTGCTGACCTCATAGTAGCCCATATAATAGCGCCATATAGTGCTGACCTCATAGTAGCCCATATAATAGCACCATATAGTGCTCACATCATAGTAGCCCATATAATAGCGCCATATACTGGTGACCTCATAGTAGCCCATATAATAGCGCCATATACTGGTGACCTCATAGTAGCCGATATAATAGCACCATATACTGGTGACCTCATAGTAGCCCATATAATAGCGCCATATAGTGCTGATAACATAGTAGCCCATATAATAGCGCCATATAGTGCTGATATCATAGTAGCCCATATAATAGCGTCATATAGTGCTGACAACATAGTAGCCCATATAATAGCGCCATATACTGGTGACCTCATAGTAGCCCATATAATAGCGCCATATACTGGTGACCTCATAGTAGCCCATATAATAGCGCCATATTGTGCTGACCTCATAGTAGCCCATATAATAGCGCTATTTAGTGCTGATAACATAGTAGCCGATATAATAGCACCATATACTGGTGACCTCATAGTAGCCGATATAATAGCACCATATACTGGTGACCTCATAGTAGCCCATATAATAGCGCCA